>NW_027398695.1:1855-10284 GCF_003265705.2 Callorhinus ursinus | reverse complement strand
CCAAATGTCTTTGCCGGAGGTGGAATTGCCCCGCCCTTGTCGGTCCAGGCTAAGCAAGCTGCTCGGGTTTGATCTCAGGAGCTTTTGTTTCCTGCAAGCTCTCTGTACAGCCTTGGAGGACCAGGGCAAAAATGGTGGCCTCCCAATCTCCGCCCGGAGGAGCTGAGAACTCGGGGCCCTGCTCCTCAGTGCGCCCCCAGAGAAAAGCAGTCGCTCCCTTGTCCCTGGTCTCCGGCCGCTCTCCGTGCTCACCCGGCCTGTGACCGAGCGTTTGTATCTCTGGCACCTGACCCCGTGTGGAGTCTCCAAACCAAGCAGATCCCTGCGGTGCGTTCCCGCACCGCTCCTCCCCGGGAAGGAAGGGAAGTCTCCCTGGATTTGCCGCTTGTTGGGTCCCTGCTGCAGGAGCAGTGGCCCGACTGGGCCGCGGATTACAGTTTATGGCAACCCCGAGCTCAGAGCCGCGCCTCGGCTCCGTCTCTGCAGCCGGCTTCCCCGCTCCGATACCTGGGAGCTCTGGCGCACTCAGGCTCCCCCGGTCTTTCTGTGACCCCAAGGGTCCTGAGACCCCACTGTTCTGCGAGGTATCCACCCCTGCTAAGCCACTGGAGCGACGTCCCTCAGTGAGGCCGACTTCTAAAAGGTCCAATTTTGTGCTCTGCGGCTCTAGCACTTTCCAGCATCGGCCGGCGGAGGCCCCTCCCCCGCTGTCTACTCTCCCGAATATCACCTCAGATTCACTTCTTCACACGTCCTACCTTCCAGTAAGTGGTCGCTTCTCTGTTCAGAGAGTTGTTGCTACTCTCCTCTTCGATCTCCTGTTGAGTTCATAGGTGTTCAGAATGGTTTGATCCCTATTCAGCTGAATTCCTGAGACCAGAGGAAATCTAGGTCTCCTACTCCTCCGCCATCTTTCTCCGCCCCCCGCAATTGTTGGATCTTAACATGAGACTTACTTAGGTTTGGAAAAAATGACCAAAATCTCTTCTGAAGGGACAGTTAGTGCCATTCTTCATCTTCCAGCAATTGGTGTTCTTATTTTTGGAGTTTAGTATTTGTGATAGGTGTGCAGTGCTGTCTCACTATTGTTTAAATTTGTACTTTCCTAATGATGATGTCAAACATATTTTTTATGCTTATTTTGTATCTGTATATCTTCTTTGTCCAGGCATCTGTTCAGATCCTTACCCATTATCAATTAGGATGTTTGTTTCCTTATCATTGAGTTCTGATAGTCTTTTGTATTTTTTTAATACAAATCTTTTACCAGATTTGCGCTTTGCAAATATTTCCTCCCAGTTCATGGCTTTTCTTTTAGTTTTCTGAGCAAGGTCTTTAACAGGGCAAAAGTTTTTTTTTTAATATTTTATTTATTTATTTGACAGAGAGAGACACAGCGAGAGAAGGAACACAAGCAGGGGGAATGGGGGAGGGAGAAGCAGGTTCCCCGCTGAGCAGGGAGACTGATGTAGGGCTCCATCCCAGGATCCTGATCATGACCTGAGCGGAAGGCAGACACTTAACGACTGAGCCACCCAGGCGCCCCACAGAAGTTCTACTTTTAGGAAGTTCATGTTATCAATTTTTTTCATTTGTGGATTGGATTTTGGTGTTGTGTGTTAAAGCTCATCACTGAACCCAAGACCATGTGGATTTTCTTTTTTTACTTTTTGTTTTTTAAAGATTTTATTTATTTATTTGACAGAGAGAGAGAAAGAGAGAGAGCAAGCACAAGCAGGGGGAACAGCAGGCAGGGGAGAAGCAGGCTCCCTGCTGAGCAAGGAGCCCGATGCGGGGCTCGATCCCAGGACTCTGGGATCACGACCTGAGCTGCAGGCAGCCGCTTAACTGACTGAGCCACCCAGGCGCCCCCTTTATTTTGATAGTTTTACATTTTAAATTTATCTATAATTTTGGATGAATTTTGCTGTAAGTTTTAAAGCCTGTGTCTGCATTTCACTTAATTCCGTATGGTTTCTAATTAATAGTTTCTATTTCTGGAGAAGTCAGGGGATAATAGGACTCCATTTCAGTTCGAATTTCCCAAATGTAATGGATGCAGCTGGACCCCAGAAGGGACAGGTGCCTCCACTAAACTGAGTGCACCGCATCCTGCACTGTCCCCACCTCCCACAGGGGGCGCCCGAGTCCCGCTCCGCGAACCCTGCGGGGCATGCGCGCTCAGCCCTCCTCCTCCCGTGCGAGGACAGGTGTTCCAAGGCCTCAGGACCGACCCACTGTGCTGACGCCCAGGCTTCGGGAGGACTTGGGGCCTCAGCCACGGTCAGGAGCTGGCCTCCTCAGGACCCGCTGTGGAGACCGGGAGGACGTGGGGCCACGTCCACGCTGACGGGAGCAGGGCCTCCTCAGGACCCGCTGTGGGGACTTCGGGAGGACGTGGGTCCGTGTCCACGCTGACAGGAACTAGGCCTCCTCAGGACCCGCTGTGGGGACTTCGGGAAGACGTGGGTCTGCGTCCACGCTGACAGGGGCTGGGCCTCCTCAGGACTCGCCGAGGGAGGAGAAGGTGAGGAGAAGCCGCCTGAGCGGGGACTGCGGAGGGGGTGCGAGCTCACAGGACCCCACGGAGGAAGGGCACGCTGTGTAGACGCCGGGGCTTTGTGCGCGGTGACGCGGGGTCCCGCGCGGTGCTGTGCGCGGGGCTGTCGGGTCTCCCCTTCCTGGGCTCGGATCCGCTTGGTGATCCCGGGGTCTGTGTTTATGCGCCCCTCGGATTCGGTTCCGGGGCTCCTCAGCCAGGCTGCGGTCAGGCAGCGGACACCCGCCGCGGCGCTCGTGCTCCCCGGGCCTCGGCCCTGCGTGTCCTCCCCGCGTCTGCACCATCGGGATCGGGGTGGGGCTCCGCCTGCGTCACAAAGGTCGGCGTCTCCGCTTCTCCGGGCCGTGCTCACGTGGTGGTTTGAAGAGGAACCGACTCTGCGGGAAACCCGTCACCAGCACAGATCCTCCCTCTCCACACTCAGACCCCAGCCGGCGTCTCCTCACCGCCCGCGGGGTGCTTCAGGGCGTTTTACCCCCGACGGGGACACTGTCCCGCGGAACCACCACAGAACCCGACGTGAGGACGTCATCCCGGTGCCCACGTTATAACCCAGGCCACGGGCCCACTTCCCCTGTGGCCACCTGCCCCACGGTCTGAAGCGTCCTTTCCATTCGGATCCAGTTCTTTCTGGAACTGCTCCCGACATGCTGCCTTATTTGGGTGACCTTGGTGGATGTAAAGAGCGCGATGGTTCCAGTCTGGGTGGACGATCGTGGCTTGTAACTGGGGCTGTTTTCAGTGGCCGTCCCCGTCGTGACCTGCATCGGTCCCTCATTCCCGTGTTCACTGTGACTAAACATAGTCACAGTGACCCCTCAGGACGTGTCAGGTGCACAGTTCTCGGCCTTAGCTGAGTTCCCGCGGGGGCACGTCATTCTCCAGAACTTCTTCCTTCTCCCCGAGGGCCGCTCTGTATGCAGGAGACACCAGCTCGCCATCCCCCTTCCCCTCGGCCCCTGCAGCCACATTCTACTGTGTGTCTCAGGACACTTCATGTAAGTGGGACCACAGGGCGTCTGTCCTTCTGTGACTGGCTGATGTCACTCAGCGTGATGACTTCCAGCTTCATGCGTGTTGTCGCCTGTGTCAGAGCCCCCTTCGTTTTTAAGGCTGAATCGTGTTCCGTGGTGTGTACACCACGTTTTGTTTATCCATTCGTCTGTCAGTGGACACTTGGGTTGCTTCCCCCTTTTGGCTGTGGTGAAAAATGCTGCTCTGAATAAGGGTACTTCTACTTTCAAGTTTGGGGGTATCTAGGAGTATAATTGTTGAACCATATGATCATTCTCCTTTGATCTATTTGCGTAAATGCCAAAATATTTTATACGTAGACTGCACCATTTTTCACAAACAAGGTGTAAGGGTTTCAGTTTCTCAACATCCGTTCCAAAATTTGTTATTTTACTTTTCTTGATTATAGAGATTCTCTTGTGTGTAAAAGACATCTAAGTGGTTTAAATCTTCATTTCCATAAAGACTAAGGATGTTTAACATCTATTCATGTGCTATTCACCATTTGTATGATTTCGTTGGAGAAAGGTCTATCCAACTCTTTTGTCTATTTTAAAAAATGGGTTGTCTTTTTGCAGAGGAGTTGTAAAAGCTCTTTACATATTCTGGGCAACAGACTCTTATTAGATACATAATGTACACATATTTTCTTCCATTCGGCAGGCTATCTGTTCACGTTCCAGATAGTATCTTATGATGTACAAAGATTTTTAATTTTTTTTTCTACATTTCTTTTTTAAGAGTGAGTGAGTGTGCGAGTGGTCAGGGGCAGAGGGGAAGGAGAGAGAATCTTAAGCAGGCCCCACACTCAGTGTGGAGCCTGACGTGGGCTCGATCTCATGACCACGAGATCATGATCTGAGCCAAAATTAAGAGTCGGATGCTTAACCAACTGAGCCACCCAGGCACCCAGAACAGATTTTTAATTTTGAGGATATTATTTTATCTATTTTTTCTTTGCTTTCTTACGCTTTGGTGTCAGATCTAATAGCATTGCTAGATCCAAGGTTATGAAGATTTATCCCCATTTATTTCTTCTAGAGTTTATAGTGTTACCTCTTACATTTAAGCCTTTAATATATTTTGAGTTAATGTTTATATGTGGTGTGAGGTAAAGTCCAGTTTCATTCCTCTGTACATGGATAGCCAATTGTCTAGCACCATTTGTTGAAAAGTCCATTCTCTCCCCCAGTGTAATGTTGTCCACCCTTGTGAAAATTCAGTGGAAAATAGATGAAGGGATTTATTTCTGGGCTCTCAGTTAAATCCCACTGATCTGTATACATATCTTTTTAAAAAAATTATTTTATTTCTTTATTTTCTAAAATGTTTTAAATTTAAATTCAATTAACGTATAATGTATTATTTGTTTCAGGATGAATGCATACCTTTATGACAGTATCAAAATGTTTTATTTACTGTTGCTTTGTATTAATGTTTGAACTTTGGAAGAATGACCTTTCCACCTTTGATTTTCTTTTTCAAGATTGTTTTGGCAATTTTGTGATCCCTTGAAACTCCATATGACTGTTAGGATTAGCTTGTGCAGTTCTTTCCAAAGGCCTTTGTGAATTTTCTTGGGAACACATTGAATTTCCACATTGCATTGTGTACTATTGCCATCTTATCAATAGTATGTCTTTTCATCGCCGTGGAGTCCTCAGATTTATTTAGGTGTCCCTTTCATTCAGCAATGTTTTGTAATTTTCAGTGTACAAGACTTGCCTCTTGATTACATCTGTTCCTAAGTATTTTGTCAATGTTAATGTTCCCTAAAATGGAAATGTTTTCTTAAATTATTTTTGGATGATTCATGGCTAATGTATACAAATAAGACAGATTCTTGTGTATTGATATTAACTGGCTGTAATCATTTTTTGTTGATTGTTTAGGAAGCTCTGTATATAAGATAATGTCATCTCTGGTCTCTGAATAGACCTAGTTCTCCTGTTTTCTTCCACATGTGGATTTCTTGCCTTATCATTCTGGGTAGAACTTTCAGTATGATACTGAGCAATGAGTGAAAGCCAGCATGATGGACTTGTGTTTGATTTTAGAGTAGAGCTGTCAGTCCTCAAAATTGAGCATGATGTTTGATTAGAGTTAGGGTTGGGGTTAGGGTTAAGGGTTAGGTATAAGGGTTAGGGTTATGGTTGGTGACCCTGTGACACATGAAGCCCGACACTCAGCATGCTGGTGCCAGGAACACTCCCCCTTTGCTGAGCTCCCAGGCAAACCCTGCACGTCCCCTCCCCTGGCTGACACCCTGCAGGTTGTCCCCACCTGTCATGAGTTGAGCACCTTTGGGCACAGCACTTGTTTCTATGCCCTACAGACTGGGTAGAATCAGCTGCATGGGTTTCTAGCCTAAAAGCCTCAGTCTCCCCTTTGTAAGATGGGGTCCTGAGGGCTCCCATCTCTGGGAGCCGAAGGTAGGGAGGCCCCAACAGCAGATGCACTCAGGCCAGTCCAGGAGGGTGGCTGTTGCTTAAAGCAGCCCAGGGCCTGCCCCCTTAAAGAAAGTGCACACATTCACGGCGCAAGTTTTGGGGTCCTGCCGCCAGCCTCTGGCATTGACCCTCCTCCAGCCCTGTCCCCTGTCCCTGTGGATACATGGTGTTCCTGGCACTGTTCCTGCAGACAGTTGAGAAGCACTTCATGGTGGGACACAGGTTCACATACTACGTCTTCACCAGTCAGTTGCCCGCCAGGCCCCATGTGCCCCTCCAGGAAGGCCGGAGGATGGTCGTCCTCAAGGTTCCCAGCACCCCGCGCTGGGAGGACGCGTCCATGCAGAGCACGTGATGATCCGCCTCTTCTGTAAGCAGCTCTTCCTGTCCTCACGCGCTGAAATAAAGTTCTCAGACACCAATCTGAGCGGCCATGCAGGGCTGCCTCTGCAAGTAGGGCAGCAGCAGCTGGTTCTGCACATTGCTTTTATTTCATTTTTTATCAGAAAAGCAAGGGCAGATGCCTCAAAGCGTGAGAAAGGAGGACAAAGGGATGGCAAGTATACTGAAGCTTTAAAGCAGGCCTGCACCCTCCTCTACACGCAGGCACGCTGGGAGGCCATCATGGGATCGGGAAAGAGTGGGATGTTTGTGCTAGCAAACGGCAGGTGCAGGAAGGGGGAAACGGAGGGTTACATTCTTTCCTGGCTCCTAACCTAGGCCCTGCCCCTGGGGATCATGGGATCCTGCTCCTACCGGGCCATTGTGTTCAGTAGCCTGAGAACAGGAAGGCTGCTGACGTTTCAGCTGCTTCCACAATCACTCCTTAGGGCTGACAATATATTTTCAAAGATTAACTCCACAATTTCTCCGTGAGGTGGACTACCTGGTGTGCAGAGTGGTGGACATGAAGTTCCGTGACCACGTGAGTATGGAGATCCTGTCCCCACTCTTTGGCACCCTGCACCCCGGTTTCTACCAGGCGGCCCACAAGGACTTCAGCTATCAGCATTGGCCACATTCCCAGGCGCACATTCCCCAGGGGCAAGGGCGACTTTGACTACAAGGGGGCCTTTTCTTGGAGGTAGTGGTAGTGGTTCACCAACTGACCTTGGCCTGTCACCAGACATTGGGGGTCAACCTGGCCAATGGGATCGAGGCTGTGTGGCATGATGAGAGCCACCTGAACAGGTACCTGCTGGACCATAACCCATTAAGGTGCTGTCCCCAGAGGACCTGTAGGACCCACAGCTCCTGGGCTGCCCCCGGAGGACCTGTGAGACCCACAGCTGCTGGGCTGTCCCCAGAGGACCTGTGGGATCCACAGCTGCTGGGCTGCGCCCCATCATGAAGAAGCTGAGATTCATGGCTGTGCCCAAGAATCACCAGGACAGCAGCAGTGGTTAGTACTTGAGGAGTCGTTTCGGTGCCCACCGGGTCTTTCACTTGAGTTAACAGATGAGCCCAAAGGAAGGACGTCATCAGTTAGGAAGTATAGACGAAGGTCAGAGTGGAGGTGGGCAAAGGCCTTTTCAGAGAGCAAGGAAGCTCGGAGCTTCTTCTATACACCTTGCCCTGCTCCTCGCTTCCAGCTGCCTTGCCCTGAGTACTGTCCTTTCAATGAATTGTTCATCTAGTAAGTACATCTTTCTCTGAGTTCCATGAGCCACTGGAGCAGATTATTCAAACCTGACGTGGTTGTGGGGACCTCCAATCTGTAGCCCATAGCTCGGAAACAGGGGTGACTTCTCTGCCCAGCCACTGGCTGACCACTAAGTTAACAGCACAGGGATTCAGTAGCCATACACACAGCAAAGAATACAGACTTGACAAAGTTAGTTCAGAAAAGTCACTAAACCAACAGTAGCAACTACAAGGACCAGCAATCATGAAGCCTGGCGTGGGGAAGGTCTGATGTTCGGGATGCTTCCACTATAATAGTCATAATCACACCCTGGACTTGTCACTGGGGCCAAGTCCCCTGACTGGGGGCCAAGTAGCTCCTACATGTTCCACATGCCTCTCTCTGGCTCCTCCAGCCATGCACTGTCCTGTGCTGCTTCCCAGTAGAGGTCCGTTTTCACCAAAGCCAGGAAGATGGGATGGCGTTTTCTGACTCCCCACTCCCCACCCCACAGTGTTGCAAGAGAGGAAAATGTTTTCCTCAACCCTCTTAAGGTCCCTGGCTGAGTCTGGAAATTGACAAGGACAGATGGACAGGAGAAAAGCAAGCAAAATATATTGATTGTTTTGGTGGGAGCCTCACAAGACCATGACGACCAGCAGAGGTGACTGGAGCAGACAGGTCTTCTACCTTTTAGACAAAGAAGCAGTAAGTGTGTGAAGAATTGACAGACACAGGGGTTTGGACTAGGGCTCGTAAACGGTAAAGAAGTTAACTAGGA
>NW_027398695.1:0-1755 GCF_003265705.2 Callorhinus ursinus | reverse complement strand
AAGTTCTTTTAGCTTCTATATTTAATTTGCCAAGGTGCCATATTTGGGTTAGAGTGTCCTGACCCTCACTGGCCTGGTGCTGTACTCTGTCTCCTAGTATCCAGGATATGGGGTGTGCTGCTGTGGAGACCTCCCAGCCCTGGGGTAGCCCCTTGTCCAGGGAGGCGCCCTCCTCAAGGGGAGGGTTGCTAAGGGTGGCCGCCCCTCCTCAGGGAGATTGGATGGGAGAGTGCAGATCTTATTCGAGAAACTGACTTCATTTCCTGAAAAGGTCTACCTGATAGTGGGATCATACAGGAGTTCTATGTTTAGTATTTTGGGGAAAATCCATCCTTTTCCCAGCATGGCTGTGCCAACCAAAGTCACTTTCGGATGATTTTTACCTATAAACGAGAGATTTTTCAAGAATTTCTCCAGCAGAGAACATGAGGAGAACATTTTCATGACCTTAGACAGGCAGAGATTTCCCAGGATGCAAAGTATACTAACCGTAGGAACAAACCGGTGACTTAGAAACTATGAAATGAAGAACTTGTTCTCCTTCTTCCATTTCTGGCTAGTGTGCTGGACTGTGGCTCGATCCCACCTCAGGCAGCTGGAAGGTTGACCTCCCAGGTCAGCTACCACTGAGATGGTTACTGTTTCTAGAAATTCTTCGGGGTGTGGCCAGGTTTCCCCACCTGTGCACTGATGAAGTCGGCGACCTCTAACAGTGGAGCTATGGGTCCTCCAGGCATGGTCCCCCCCAATCCCCCAGTAAAACCATCTCACTGAGGGTTTAGGGGGACGGGAGCTGCCCCTAGGCAAAACTGGAGATTCTCACTGTCCCACCTGGCCTTCAGATGCTCTTCAGTTACTCCGGTGCCTCTGGTGTCTTCTTGGAACCATGACCTGTCAGTTTTTGGACAGCTGGTCCAGTGGTACCCTCACTTTCTGGGAGGGGGATTTGGTGGAATCTGCAGTGTGTCCCGTAGCCCCACCAGGATCGCTTTTTGAAGGCACATTGTCTGGGCCATCTGAGGAGCCAAGACTGTGGGTCTGTGGCCTGGAGGTATTCTGAGCAGAACAGGTGGTTTGGGATGGCTGCAATGCCCAGACGCAGGTTTCCAGAAAGCTCTCTGGGGTCCCCGGCATCCTACCATTTTCGAATCAAAGCCCTGAGATCTTTAAAATGTCAGCAACAGTACAGCATGGGCCACAAAAACAAATGTCCCTGTGTACCCAACACCACCTAAACTATTGGCCATTTCTTGTCACTTGAGCTGAGAATAAAGGATTAGGGGTTGGGGCTTGGGGGTTCCTGGGCCAGACTTTATATTTGGGGGACAAAGGCCATCAGACAAGTTTGGGCTGAGCCTCAGGAGAGGGTCTGTGTGGAGACCCCAGCTGCACTGCTGTCCACTGATGTCCCCTCAGCCTGCCCAAGTGCCCCTGCTGCTGGGGGAGCACCTGCCCCCTCCTCTCTGCAGAGGGCTCTCTCCTGCACCAGGTGCCTCTTCTCCTGCCAGTCCCTGCCAGCCTGCAGCCAGGGAGGGTGTTTACCCTGATTTCCTCCAGCTGCTGGGGGAACACCTGCCTCCTCCTCTGTGCCTGAGAGCTCTGTCCTGCACCAGGTGCCTCTTCTCCTGCCAGAACCTGCCAGCCTGCAACCTGGGAGGGTGTATACCCTGACAACCTCCAACCCTGGGGACAGAGCCAGTGCGATGTGGTCTCCCAGCAGGTCTGAGCACCAGGCCCATACATTGCTCACTCTCC
>NW_027398694.1:0-10290 GCF_003265705.2 Callorhinus ursinus | reverse complement strand
GAGGGATGGGGTGTCTGGGTGATAGACATTGGGGAGGGTATGTGCTACGGTGAGCGCTGTGAATTGTGCAACACTGTTGAATCACAGATCTGTACTTCTGAAACAAATAACGCAACATATTTTAAGACAAAAGAAAAAGAAGAAGATAACAGGAGAGGAAGAATGAAGGGGAGTAAGTCAGAGGGGGAGATGAACCATGAGAGACAATGGACTCTGAAAAACAAACTGAGGGTTCTAGAGCGGAGGAGGGTAGGGGGACAGGTTATCCTGGTGATGGGTATTGAGGAGGGCACGTTCTGCATGGAGCACTGGGTGTTATGAACAAACAATGAATCATGGAACACTGCATCAAAAACTAATGATGTAATGCATGGTGATTAACATAACAATAAAAATTTAAAAAATAGAACTACCCTACTAACTAACAATTGCACTCCTGGGTATTTACCCCAACGATAAAGATGTAGTGAAAAGAAGGGGCCCCTGAACCCCTATGTTCATAGCAGCAATGTCTGCAATAGCCAAACTGTGGAAGGAGCCGAGATGCCCTTCAACAGATGAATGGATAAAGATGTGGTCCATATATACAAGGGAAGATTACTCAGCCATCAGAAAGGATACATACCTACAATTTGAATTGACGTGGATGGAACTGGAGGGGATTATGCTAAGGGAAATAAGACAAGCAGAGAAAGACAGCTATCATATGGTTTCACTCATATGTGGAACATAAGGAATAACATAGAGGAACATAGCAGAAGGGAAGGAAAACTGAATGGGAAGAAATCAGAGAGAGAGAGACAAACCATGAGAACCTCTGGACTCCGGGAACCTAACTGACGGTTACAGAAAGGAGGTAGGTGGGGAGATGGGGTATCTGGGGTTGATGGGTATTAAGAGAGCACATGTTGTGATGAGCACTGGGTTATATGCAAATAATGAGTCATTGAACACTACATCAAAAACTAAAGATGTACTATATGTTGGCTAACTGAACGTAATTAAATGAGTAAATAAATAAATATGCTTTCTACATGAAAAACAAATAATGGGTACAGAATTTCAGATTTGCAAATGAAATGTTCTCAAGATATGTATCACAGCAGTGTAAATAGACTTCACACTACCGGACTTTATACTGAAAATGTTTAAAATGGCAAAATCAATGTTATGATTTTTTACAATTTTTTTCTTTTTTATTATGTTATGTTAATCACCATACATTACATCATTTTTCCCTTCCTACTATCTTCTTTTTTCTTAACATGTAATGTATTATTTGTTTCAGAGGTACAGGTCTGTGATTCAACAGTCTTACACAATTCACAGCGCTTAACATAGCACATACCCTCCCCAGTGTCTATCACGCAGCCACCCCATCCCTCCCACACCCCACCTATCCATCAACCCTCAGTTGGTTTCCTGAGATTAAGAATTACTCATATCAGTGAGATTATATGATAGATTTTTTACCATTTTTTAAAAGTACATTCTGTATGATTCCATTTTTATAAAGATTTTATTAATTTATTTTAGAGAGAGAGTGTGTGGCACGAGAGTGGTAGTAGACACAGGAGGTGGAAGAGAGAATCATGAGCCCGCGCTGCCCTGAACACAGGCCCTACGTGGGGCTCAATCCCACACCATGAGATCACATCCTGAGCCAAAATCAAGAGTTGGCGGCTTAACGGAATGAGCCACCATCCATCTCCTTGGGCATTAGTACTGGTGCATTCCCTGCTCTCTCCACCACCGCTGTGCTTAACACTCCGGAAAACATATCTGTGAAAAACCGGCCAGAGTTTCCGGGGGGGAGTCTGAGGCCAAGCACTGCGAGGTGATGGGTGCACCCGTAGCCTGGGATGGGTGCTGCTCACTGTTTTCCAGGCCTGGGGTGCCCAACACCCTTCTTTCCAGGGGACCTGCAGGGGATCCCCATGTCCTCAGGTACCTGAGGGCAACCTGGCCCAGGAATTCACCTTCTCTAGCAGAGGACAGATGAGACTCCTTCCTCTGGCCAGGAATATGAACCCTGATCCTGGTAAAGGAGAGCTCTCCTGGACTCCTCGCCCAGCAAGGCAGCTGAGGCCATGATGTATGTGACGGAGCCAGAGCTGCTGGGACTTGGAGGGAAGGAGTGTCTTAAACCAGCATTGTGCGGGGCATGTGGGAGCAACAGCCCCTGCTTCTTGGGGAGAAGTGATGTGTGCAGAAGGAAGGAGACTGGGGTGGAGCCTTCTAAGCCACACCACAGTCTCTCACTTGGTCCTGAAACCAGCAGGAAGGGAGCTCCAAGCGCAGAGACCAGACTCCAGGAGGATGTCTATCCAGGGAAAGGGGGCCCACTGGAGGACACTGAAGCAGCCAGCCCCATGGACCCACAGGCCATTTGCATAGGATCACCTCCTGCACTTCCTTAGCACGTTGTCCGTCTTCATGTGTGGACAGTGACTGGCCCACTCAGGGCTGGTGCACTTCCAGAGGCAGGCCAGAAAACTTCCAATGCTTCCTCATGGGTCAGAGGACCCCCGCCCAAAGAAGCAGAGGATGTCCATCGTCCTCCGGAGCTGGGGAAGGCAGCCACCGTCCTGTGGTAGGACTGGGTCCAGGAGTGTGTTCCTTCTGAAGCCCCCGCCTTCGGTGGGTGTTGCTATGCCTAAGAAAGGCGCATTCAGCCGCAGAGTCAGGAGCAGTGACGGGCTGTCTCCAACTCTGGCCCAGGATCACGACCCAAAACCATCCTGTCTTTGGGAGGAAAGGTCTCCTGCAGGAGCCAGGGAGGGAACAGGCCCCTCTCACCTCCCCAGGTCCAGGACTCCCAGGAACTGCAACAGCTCTTCATCTGAGGAGGAGTCATGGAGAGGAAGTGTGTCTCGTCAGCCCAGCAAGTGAAAGAACCAAACTCCAACGCTCAGGTTCGGACAGCAGCAGAATTTCAATGTACTGTTTGGGGGCAGCCTCCTCCCCTCTTATGTGGCCTTGGGGGACCCCAAGGAAAGTCTTCTGTGTTCTCACTTCCTCAGAGAGAGGAGCTGGCCCCATGTCCCGGGGTCCCCACCGTGTCCCAGTGCTGAGGAAGAGCCACACGCAGGGGCCTGGTGTCAGGAGTGTGGTCGGCCACTTCTCCTGGGCTCCCAGCCAGGGGCCTGGCAGCTGCATGGAAGAGATGAACTGCTTTTGGAGGGAGAGGTGCTCACTGCCCACACCGCTCACCATCCCCGTCTGCACTCTGCAATCCAGGCTCTGTGCCCAGCTTACGTCGATCACCAGCACTCCACATGTTCCTGCCATGGGAGGGATCATTCAGCATCACCCCACTGCACAGAGGAGAGAGACGCCCAGAGAGGGGAGGTAAATGGCTCCAGTCCCAGAGCTAGTCAGCAGAGAAGCTGGAAAGCCAGCCCTCCAGAGCCCCTGCTAGACCAGTCAGAGACTCCCTGAGTTGAAAGTCAGCCCTCCCCTGCTTGACCAGCCACGCACTGGCCCCTGAACATCATGATGGCCTGTTTTTGACCGTGAAGATGAGCTGGCTGACTAGGAGGGGGAGTCCAGCTGGTGAGACAGGCTGTAGCTACAGGACAGAGTGACAAGTCTGAGCTAGAAGGAGCCACACTCTGGTCTCCCTCCTGGAGCCTTCTTGGGAGCAGGACTCTGGGTGCCCTAGGGGCCAGCACACAACAGGGTCTGCACTGACAAGGGAGCCATGGCCCCCAGGGAGAGTCCACTCTGCCCTCCCCCCCGCTCCTGCCTGGCCTCACCTCTCCTCACTGTGGGGCTGCAGGACCCAGAACCAGGCCCCATAGGGATGGCTTGGTTCCAGCTTTTAATGATTTCACAGCCCGTGGAGCCCCTGGGGCTGGAGGGAGGACTGGCTGTGAACAAGGACTGAGCTGGGGAGAATGCAGGACCTTGTGGACAGTGAAGGATGGGGCAGGGGACGAGTCCTGGGGCCACTGCTCATGTCTACAAAGGGCTGAAATCCCTGAATGCCCACGGGGTTCCTCATTACAGTAACCACCCCCTTCACACTCGGGCATCCTGCTGGTGGGCCCCTCTTCCCGGGCCTCCTTCACGCCCATCTGACTCCAGCCGGGGCTGCAGCCAGGGATAGGCTGGACCTCTGTCCCGGATCCTGCCAGGAAGTCATGGCTGTAGGAGGAGAGGAGATGGGGAAGGGGTGGACGGATCTTCTCCCTGTCCTCAGTCGGCCTCCACTGATGCCTCCAGGTCCACTGGCCCAGCCCTGCACTTAGCTGGACCCTGAGAGGGATTCTGCATTCCAGGCCAGCTGGGTGGGTGGTATTCAATGACCTGTGCATCCCCAGATGTCCTACCCACTTGGCCTTGCACCCTAAGGCCTGCCGCCCAGGGTGGGCGTGGTTGTGGGGCCCAGCGGACTATGGGGCCACAGAGCATTCGGCTGTGGTGAGGGAATGTAGGGGACCAGTAAGGTGCAGAGCCATGTGTCTCGTGTACATCTGCTGCAGGGCTGGTTCACCGTACAGGTGCTGTGTGCAGGTCCCCATTGCACACCTGGCCATGACACAGCTGGTTGGCCCTCTCGATGGGGAAGCCTGTGTGCCTGGTGCACCTGTCCCCCACCTACCACTGGAGGAGCGGCCACGTTCAAGCGTTTCCATGTCCAACCCTCAGGGACAGTGGGGAACCTGGGTCAAAAGAGGCAGGGACTGGCTCGGGACAACTGAGGGGAGCAGAGCCCAAGGACCAGGGCTGCTCTCCAATCCTAGTCCAGCCCCAATCCTCCCATGAGGTTCGCTTTGGGGGTGAGAGCCCCTCAGATCCTCGGGCATAGCTACCCACCCCGTCCCTGGTGGGGACATGAACTTCAGCATCCCCATGCACGTAGAGGCATGTGCACCTGCACACCCACACATACCACTCTGACTGCCCAGCTGGGGGTCAGAAGGGGAGGACGCCCTGGGATCGAGGTGGGGGACAAGGGGGAAAGAAGAAAGAGGTTGGAGACAGCTGGGCCATGGGGCAGGGCATCAGGACTCCTGGCAAGGACCCAGATCCAGAGCATGGGGAGGGGAGACAGGCCAGGCTGATGGTCAGGGGTCCCCAAGGGGCCCATAGGGTTGCCAGGGAACTGGGAGAAGACAGGGTCTGGGTTCTGGGGTCCACCACCACCCTGGGCACTTGGGAGTGTGAAGAGATACCCACCACCAAGTCCAGAGGGGCTACAGCCCAAAAAGGCTCAGCTTACTCTGCTGTAACTTGGGCTGCAGAAATACAGTGTCCCAAAGGTCCCACAGGCTTGTAGGAGAGCCTGTTGGCCATGGTTCTCCATCCCCGACCCACTGTTCTCCCAGTGCTAGGAAAATGCTTTGTGCTCCCTCGATATCCTTCTCAGCAGAGGACAGACTCGGGGCTTAGGGGGCTGAGGACCTGGGTACGCAGAACGTGGCAGAGCACTGGGCATCCAGTCTGGAGACCAAGGTCAGGGCCCTCCTTGTTGCAGCCTCAGCGTCCCCATTTGGAAGAGGACCCAGAATCACTGCTCTGGTCAGGGTGAGGAGGCCTTAGGAAGGAATGGAGCACCAGGACCGGAGAGGGAAACGGGGACAAGGGAGGCTTCTGAGGGTTCTTACATCACCCATGGAACCCACAGATCCTGCTCCTGTGAGAGACACAGACACAGAGACAGAGAATGAAGCAGAGAATGAACATAGGACAGAGGGAACCAAGAGAAGTCACAGACTTTCCTCCACCAGCTTGGAAATGACATCCCGGCATTTTGTGCCATTCCATTCCTGAGAGTGCCATCACACAGGCCATCCACCCTGGAGGGGAGGGGATTCCACAGGGATGTGTGACCAGGATTCAGGGGTGCCAGGGACCACTGTGGGGACTTCCCAGCACACAGGCACAGACAAGGCCCTGGGACCGGAGCCTAACCCTAATGGGAGCACCTGGAAGTCTGCGTCACCAGGGGACAAGGTCAGAATCAGTTCATTACTACCTTCCCATGGGGGCTGGGACACAGACAGGAGGGGAGTGGCTTTGCCTGGACCCCAGAGCAGACCCAAGCCCCTCTGAGCTGTGTTCCATGCCAAGCCCAGCTCCTGGCTCATCCTTGCATTGCCCAGTGTGCACCAGCCTCCTGTGATAGCAGGTACGGAACATGTGTAGAGGTCCTAGCCCTGATGACGTCCCTAGAAGTAGAAGCAAGAATACCCCGATGTGCAGATGGGGAGCCTGGGGAGGCCCTGAGTGGCATGGGGTCTGTCCAGGTCATAGCCCTGGGCAGGCGCAGCAGTCCGGGCTGAACCCAGCTCTTGTTCTCACAGCAGGGACACCGGCTGCACCCAGGACTCCCCAGGGTCTGTGGGTGGGCTGTGTGGGTGTCACTGTATGGATGGGGCATGGGGGGAGGGTGAGCATTGAGCAGTGGGGAAGGGGGGCCCTCAGGGGTGGCTCTTGTGTGAGGAGGAAGTTGGGTAAGGGGACCCAAGGCAGTGGTGACCTAACTTCCCTGACAACAGATCCCAACATAATTTGGAACCCCGGTAACCAGGCACCCACATTCCAAGACAGCCCCCTGCCCAGCTCATTTCATTGGAGATCCTCAAACCAAGATGTCCGCATGTTGCCTGCCGGGGTCCGGAGCCTGCAGGCGGAAGAAAGCGTGCCCTGCGGACGCTGTTCCCCGATGGGAATTTCATGTCAGGGCTCCCCACCGCCTCTGGCCACTTGGCCGGAAGGACAGAAAGGTGACACCAGGAGGCCCAGAGCCAGCCACCCTGCCCCACTCACTCTGATGACCTTTGTAGCGCCAGGTGCCCTCCCTGTGTGTGTGTCTGTGTGTGTGCACGTGTGTGAGTGTGTGCGTGTGTGTATCTGTGTGCGTGTCCGTGTCTGTGAGTGTGTGTGTGCATATGTGGACAGGGGTGTGTGTGGATGGGGGTGTGTGTCTGTGTGTAAAGAGGGGTCATGCAGGGTGGGGCCACCCCGCGCAGGAACAGGCTGATGAGGGTTCAGATACCCAGTGGCCAGGTCATGTTCAAGGTCAAGGCTGGCTGGGTAGGATGGGGTGCGCGGGCGCTGCCCCTTCTGCCCAAGGTTTATCCCGATAGCTCTGCAGGGATGGGTCACTGCATCCCGGGTGCAGGGCTGTGCACACACAGGTCTGTGTCTGATCTGGGAGCAGCAGGGGGACTGGGCAGGAGGACATTGCGGATGGCCGGGCAGGGCTGTGATGACTCGGGGCCGGCTACTTGTCCCTGTCTTTGCAGAAGGCCACGGAGGACATGGAGAGGCAGCTGGCGGTCAGGCCCTCCTCCCTGACAGAGGGGTTGACCCCACAGGCATCCTGAGGAATGGGTGCTGGGAATTGCCGGGCAAGAGCTCCGACACCACGCAAACCACTGTCCCAGGTGGTCGTCCACCGGACAGTGGTCCAGGACCCGGAGCCCACGGAGGCCGAGGCCGAAGTTGAGAAGCCTGGGGGGCTGGGTGTTTGTGGTGTGTGGGGACAGGTCGGGGCCGGCCCCAAACGGAGGAGCCCCCAGAGGCTGGTGTGGGGCCAGGAGCAACGACTGAGCACAGAGCACACAGCGGTGGACTGCAGTTGGGGAGACGTCCCCGTGAGGGTTCCTTCCCAGGTTTGGATTCTCTGGGAGGCCCTGGGCTGGGCTCTGTCTCTGCAAAGGCCCATGGAGAGTAAGCACCGGGGTGAGTTTTCTCACTTCACAGCTGCTCCACCACCTGAGGAGCTAGAGCCGGATCTGGAGGGAGGGCTGGTGCCTGCAGTGAGTTCAGGAGGAGACCCGGAGCCGGCAGTGACCCGGCACCTGCCCACGGAGAGCCTGGCACTGTCCAGGAAGAACTGGCACCTGCTCCTGCCCCAGCCCCTGCCCCTGCCCCTGCTACAGTTCCTGCCACTCCCCCTTCCCCCAACCCAGCCCCTGCCCCTGCCTCGGACCCTGATCCTGACCCTGCTCCTGCCCCTTCCCTTACCCCAACCTCTGCCCCTGGCCCAGCCCCTGACCCTGCCTCTGCTCTTGTTCCTGCCCCTGCCCCTACCCCTGCTCCTGCCCCTGCCAGAGCCACTGTCCCTGACCCAGATCCTGCCCCTGGCCCTGCCCCTATCCTGAGCCCTGCCCCTACTCCTGCTCCTGCAGGGCTCCCACAGCCACATCCAGAGCCCACAGCCCTGCAGGGAGAGCTCCTTGTACAATTACCCTAAGTTCCATCGCCAGAACCCGAGACCCCGCCCCATTGTTTCATCCCCTCCGCGTGTTCTTTCTCTCTGGTACATATTAACTGTTATTTTATCCTTCCATGTCCTATATACTGTTTATTATTTGTTTTAAATAAAATTACTTGTTTTCAATTGAACACGTCTTGACTATTAAGTACATGCCCAACGCTGTGCCAACACACCCCAGAATATTGCTGCAGAATATCTCATTTCCCAAAGGAGTCCCTGAACCAGAAGCCCTCCCTGACCTTTTCTTCCCCAGCCCACACCCCGGTGACACCTAAGCTGCTTTCTCTCTCTGTTCCTTTACCTATTCCTGATGTTTCTGTAAGTGGAATCAAACAATAGGGGTCTTTGTGTCTGTCCCCCTATTTTCAAAGGGGACTCGTTTTCTTCTGTGTTTATTTGTCATAAAATTTCCCTTATTTGATATTGAAATCCCCGATGGATTACACATCAGATGTAATCATAGAGACCACTTTAAGAATTATGGGCACAATCTCAGGGCCAAGAACCCTGCTCCTGCTAGGGCACCACAGCCTGACCCCGGACAGGACAGGGCTGGTTCCTCCTGGGACCCACACAGAAAGCAGGGAAATGAAGAAAGCTGGAAGACACACCACAAAGGGCAAAAGCATTACTCACAACCCAAGGCCAGAGAAAGGTTTCACCTGACTCTATTCCAAACCACGCTCCCAGTCACTGGGTTCCTCAGGGACGGAGACCAAACACATGCAAGTCCAATGCATAAGGATAGGCACGCAGGGACTATGTGTCAGAGATGCGGGAGCTCCTGGGGAAGGACTCCGGCATAGGAAACCCTACGGAGGCAGCGCTGGTCACCCTTAGACTGGCAGGTGTCTGGTCTGGGGACCAGCAGCCTTGGGGAGAACGTGAGGAAGTAGAGGTCCCCTGGAGAGAACGGTGACAGGCACCCCTATCTGGGAGAAGAGTGAGCAGCATCCATCCCAGGCCACAGGTGCACCCATCCTCAGCCTCGGACTCAGCCCCGGAAACTCTGGCTCGGTTTTTCACATGTGTATTGTCAGGAGTGTTCATCACAGCGGTGCTGGAGAGAGCAGGGAATGGACCAACACTAATGCCCGAGGAGATGGATGGGATCCACGGTCCCAGTTCTCATGATAGAATGCCCTGCAGCTACTGTCCCATTGTCATCTGGGGCACAGGATCCGGGAAACCCCTCCTGAGACCTACCCCTCCTGCCACCTGCCCCTGGGAACATTGAGAATTGTTTGAGAAGGAGGGGGAGAGGATCCAGGATGACAGCGGGTTAAAGGAGAAGGAAGGTCAGCACTGGGAGGACAGATGGACGTGCCCTGAGCCACCATCCAGGGCCCAGGCTGTGATGCCCTCGGACTTCACCCCAAATAAGGACTCCTGATTTATGGACCCAGCTTCTGTGATATTACTCCTTCCCTCATTCATTCTCTCCCTCATTCATTCCCCCTCCAACACTCCCATCCCTCCCTCCCTCCCTCCTTCTCTCTCCCTCCCTCCCTCCCCCCTCCCTCATTCAGCAGAGGATCTGGGGTCCCTGCCTTGTACTGAGCACTGGGGCTTCATCAGTGAGCAGCCCCCAACCCACATGGTCACGTCCACTGTGGGAGGTGACGGGGGCAGTCCTCAGGGCTAGCACTGGTGATGAGCACCAGGAATCTGCTCCTGAGAACAGAGGCCAGTTGCACAAAGAATGGAGAGACCCATGCTTAGCACTTCCTCTAGAAAAAATCTAGTCCTGAAAAGTAAGTATATCCTAGACTTCATGCAATGTGATTTCTAATGGCAGGTACCTACTGATTCCTAGAACCAACAAAGAGTAAATCATCCAGTGTCGACTGCGGTGTTGTGACCCAACTTTTCTGACCAAATGACAGCATTTCAGCCAACATCTCAGGCCTCTGAGTTTTCCCAAGCGTCTCTGCGATTCTCTGATCCTTCCATCACCCTCCTTGGGAAGCTCTGTTCTGTCATCTTCCTTGTCTCCTGTCTCTTCTGGGACCCTCCCATGGCCTCCCTGCCAGGGTAACCCCCACCAGGACTCCCTG
>NW_027398693.1:0-10290 GCF_003265705.2 Callorhinus ursinus | reverse complement strand
GAGGGATGGGGTGTCTGGGTGATAGACATTGGGGAGGGTATGTGCTATGGTGAGCGCTGTGAATTGTGCAACACTGTTGAATCACAGATCTGTACTTCTGAAACAAATAACGCAACATATTTTAAGACAAAAGAAAAAGAAGAAGATAACAGGAGAGGAAGAATGAAGGGGAGTAAGTCAGAGGGGGAGATGAACCATGAGAGACAATGGACTCGGAAAAACAAACTGAGGGTTCTAGAGCGGAGGAGGGTAGGGGGACAGGTTATCCTGGTGATGGGTATTGAGGAGGGCACGTTCTGCATGGAGCACTGGGTGTTATGAACAAACAATGAATCATGGAACACTGCATCAAAAACTAATGATGTAATGCATGGTGATTAACATAACAATAAAAATTTAAAAAATAGAACTACCCTACTAACTAACAATTGCACTCCTGGGTATTTACCCCAACGATAAAGATGTAGTGAAAAGAAGGGGCCCCTGAACCCCTATGTTCATAGCAGCAATGTCAGCAATAACCAAACTGTGGAAGGAGCCGAGATGCCCTTCAACAGATGAATGGATAAAGATGTGGTCCATATATACAAGGGAAGATTACTCAGCCATCAGAAAGGATACATACCTACAATTTGAATTGACGTGGATGGAACTGGAGGGGATTATGCTAAGGGAAATAAGACAAGCAGAGAAAGACAGCTATCATATGGTTTCACTCATATGTGGAACATAAGGAATAACATAGAGGAACATAGCAGAAGGGAAGGAAAACTGAATGGGAAGAAATCAGAGAGAGAGAGACAAACCATGAGAACCTCTGGACTCCGGGAACCTAACTGACGGTTACAGAAAGGAGGTAGGTGGGGAGATGGGGTATCTGGGGTTGATGGGTATTAAGAGAGCACATGTTGTGATGAGCACTGGGTTATATGCAAATAATGAGTCATTGAACACTACATCAAAAACTAAAGATGTACTATATGTTGGCTAACTGAACGTAATTAAATGAGTAAATAAATAAATATGCTTTCTACATGAAAAACAAATAATGGGTACAGAATTTCAGATTTGCAAATGAAATGTTCTCAAGATATGTATCACAGCAGTGTAAATAGACTTCACACTACCGGACTTTATACTGAAAATGTTTAAAATGGCAAAATCAATGTTATGATTTTTTACAATTTTTTTCTTTTTTATTATGTTATGTTAATCACCATACATTACATCATTTTTCCCTTCCTACTATCTTCTTTTTTCTTAACATGTAATGTATTATTTGTTTCAGAGGTACAGGTCTGTGATTCAACAGTCTTACACAATTCACAGCGCTTAACATAGCACATACCCTCCCCAGTGTCTATCACGCAGCCACCCCATCCCTCCCACACCCCACCTATCCATCAACCCTCAGTTGGTTTCCTGAGATTAAGAATTACTCATATCAGTGAGATTATATGATAGATTTTTTACCATTTTTTAAAAGTACATTCTGTATGATTCCATTTTTATAAAGATTTTATTAATTTATTTTAGAGAGAGAGTGTGTGGCACGAGAGTGGTAGTAGACACAGGAGGTGGAAGAGAGAATCATGAGCCCGCGCTGCCCTGAACACAGGCCCTACGTGGGGCTCAATCCCACACCATGAGATCACATCCTGAGCCAAAATCAAGAGTTGGCGGCTTAACGGAATGAGCCACCATCCATCTCCTTGGGCATTAGTACTGGTGCATTCCCTGCTCTCTCCACCACCGCTGTGCTTAACACTCCGGAAAACATATCTGTGAAAAACCGGCCAGAGTTTCCGGGGGGGAGTCTGAGGCCAAGCACTGCGAGGTGATGGGTGCACCCGTAGCCTGGGATGGGTGCTGCTCACTGTTTTCCAGGCCTGGGGTGCCCAACACCCTTCTTTCCAGGGGACCTGCAGGGGATCCCCATGTCCTCAGGTACCTGAGGGCAACCTGGCCCAGGAATTCACCTTCTCTAGCAGAGGACAGATGAGACTCCTTCCTCTGGCCAGGAATATGAACCCTGATCCTGGTAAAGGAGAGCTCTCCTGGACTCCTCGCCCAGCAAGGCAGCTGAGGCCATGATGTATGTGACGGAGCCAGAGCTGCTGGGACTTGGAGGGAAGGAGTGTCTTAAACCAGCATTGTGCGGGGCATGTGGGAGCAACAGCCCCTGCTTCTTGGGGAGAAGTGATGTGTGCAGAAGGAAGGAGACTGGGGTGGAGCCTTCTAAGCCACACCACAGTCTCTCACTTGGTCCTGAAACCAGCAGGAAGGGAGCTCCAAGCGCAGAGACCAGACTCCAGGAGGATGTCTATCCAGGGAAAGGGGGCCCACTGGAGGACACTGAAGCAGCCAGCCCCATGGACCCACAGGCCATTTGCATAGGATCACCTCCTGCACTTCCTTAGCACGTTGTCCGTCTTCGTGTGTGGACAGTGACTGGCCCACTCAGGGCTGGTGCACTTCCAGAGGCAGGCCAGAAAACTTCCAATGCTTCCTCATGGGTCAGAGGACCCCCGCCCAAAGAAGCAGAGGATGTCCATCGTCCTCCGGAGCTGGGGAAGGCAGCCACCGTCCTGTGGTAGGACTGGGTCCAGGAGTGTGTTCCTTCTGAAGCCCCCGCCTTCGGTGGGTGTTGCTATGCCTAAGAAAGGCGCATTCAGCCGCAGAGTCAGGAGCAGTGACGGGCTGTCTCCAACTCTGGCCCAGGATCACGACCCAAAACCATCCTGTCTTTGGGAGGAAAGGTCTCCTGCAGGAGCCAGGGAGGGAACAGGCCCCTCTCACCTCCCCAGGTCCAGGACTCCCAGGAACTGCAACAGCTCTTCATCTGAGGAGGAGTCATGGAGAGGAAGTGTGTCTCGTCAGCCCAGCAAGTGAAAGAACCAAACTCCAACGCTCAGGTTCGGACAGCAGCAGAATTTCAATGTACTGTTTGGGGGCAGACTCCTCCCCTCTTATGTGGCCTTGGGGGACCCCAAGGAAAGTCTTCTGTGTTCTCACTTCCTCAGAGAGAGGAGCTGGCCCCATGTCCCGGGGTCCCCACCGTGTCCCAGTGCTGAGGAAGAGCCACACGCAGGGGCCTGGTGTCAGGAGTGTGGTCGGCCACTTCTCCTGGGCTCCCAGCCAGGGGCCTGGCAGCTGCATGGAAGAGATGAACTGCTTTTGGAGGGAGAGGTGCTCACTGCCCACACCGCTCACCATCCCCGTCTGCACTCTGCAATCCAGGCTCTGTGCCCAGCTTACGTCGATCACCAGCACTCCACATGTTCCTGCCATGGGAGGGATCATTCAGCATCACCCCATTGCACAGAGGAGAGAGACGCCCAGAGAGGGGAGGTAAATGGCTCCAGTCCCAGAGCTAGTCAGCAGAGAAGCTGGAAAGCCAGCCCTCCAGAGCCCCTGCTAGACCAGTCAGAGACTCCCTGAGTTGAAAGTCAGCCCTCCCCTGCTTGACCAGCCACGCACTGGCCCCTGAACATCATGATGGCCTGTTTTTGACCGTGAAGATGAGCTGGCTGACTAGGAGGGGGAGTCCAGCTGGTGAGACAGGCTGTAGCTACAGGACAGAGTGACAAGTCTGAGCTAGAAGGAGCCACACTCTGGTCTCCCTCCTGGAGCCTTCTTGGGAGCAGGACTCTGGGTGCCCTAGGGGCCAGCACACAACAGGGTCTGCACTGACAAGGGAGCCATGGCCCCCAGGGAGAGTCCACTCTGCCCTCCCCCCCGCTCCTGCCTGGCCTCACCTCTCCTCACTGTGGGGCTGCAGGACCCAGAACCAGGCCCCATAGGGATGGCTTGGTTCCAGCTTTTAATGATTTCACAGCCCGTGGAGCCCCTGGGGCTGGAGGGAGGACTGGCTGTGGACAAGGACTGAGCTGGGGAGAATGCAGGACCTTGTGGACAGTGAAGGATGGGGCAGGGGACGAGTCCTGGGGCCACTGCTCATGTCTACAAAGGGCTGAAATCCCTGAATGCCCACGGGGTTCCTCATTACAGTAACCACCCCCTTCACACTCGGGCATCCTGCTGGTGGGCCCCTCTTCCCGGGCCTCCTTCACGCCCATCTGACTCCAGCCGGGGCTGCAGCCAGGGATAGGCTGGACCTCTGTCCTGGATCCTGCCAGGAAGTCATGGCTGTAGGAGGAGAGGAGAAGGGGAAGGGGTGGACGGATCTTCTCCCTGTCCTCAGTCGGCCTCCACTGATGCCTCCAGGTCCACTGGCCCAGCCCTGCACTTAGCTGGACCCTGAGAGGGATTCTGCATTCCAGGCCAGCTGGGTGGGTGGTATTCAATGACCTGTGCATCCCCAGATGTCCTACCCACTTGGCCTTGCACCCTAAGGCCTGCCGCCCAGGGTGGGCGTGGTTGTGGGGCCCAGCGGACTATGGGGCCACAGAGCATTCGGCTGTGGTGAGGGAATGTAGGGGACCAGTAAGGTGCAGAACCATGTGTCTCGTGTACATCTGCTGCAGGGCTGGTTCACCATACAGGTGCTGTGTGCAGGTCCCCATTGCACACCTGGCCATGACACAGCTGGTTGGCCCTCTCGATGGGGAAGCCTGTGTGCCTGGTGCACCTGTCCCCCACCTACCACTGGAGGAGCGGCCACGTTCAAGCGTTTCCATGTCCAACCCTCAGGGACAGTGGGGAACCTGGGTCAAAAGAGGCAGGGACTGGCTCGGGACAACTGAGGGGAGCAGAGCCCAAGGACCAGGGCTGCTCTCCAATCCTAGTCCAGCCCCAATCCTCCCATGAGGTTCGCTTTGGGGGTGAGAGCCCCTCAGATCCTCGGGCATAGCTACCCACCCCGTCCCTGGTGGGGACATGAACTTCAGCATCCCCATGCACGTAGAGGCATGTGCACCTGCACACCCACACATACCACTCTGACTGCCCAGCTGGGGGTCAGAAGGGGAGGACGCCCTGGGATCGAGGTGGGGGACAAGGGGGAAAGAAGAAAGAGGTTGGAGACAGCTGGGCCATGGGGCAGGGCATCAGGACTCCTGGCAAGGACCCAGATCCAGAGCATGGGGAGGGGAGACAGGCCAGGCTGATGGTCAGGGGTCCCCAAGGGGCCCATAGGGTTGCCAGGGAACTGGGAGAAGACAGGGTCTGGGTTCTGGGGTCCACCACCACCCTGGGCACTTGGGAGTGTGAAGAGATACCCACCACCAAGTCCAGAGGGGCTACAGCCCAAAAAGGCTCAGCTTACTCTGCTGTAACTTGGGCTGCAGAAATACAGTGTCCCAAAGGTCCCACAGGCTTGTAGGAGAGCCTTTTGGCCATGGTTCTCCATCCCCGACCCACTGTTCTCCCAGTGCTAGGAAAATGCTTTGTGCTCCCTCGATATCCTTCTCAGCAGAGGACAGACTCGGGGCTTAGGGGGCTGAGGACCTGGGTACGCAGAACGTGGCAGAGCACTGGGCATCCAGTCTGGAGACCAAGGTCAGGGCCCTCCTTGTTGCAGCCTCAGCGTCCCCATTTGGAAGAGGACCCAGAATCACTGCTCTGGTCAGGGTGAGGAGGCCTTAGGAAGGAATGGAGCACCAGGACCGGAGAGGGAAACGGGGACAAGGGAGGCTTCTGAGGGTTCTTACATCACCCATGGAACCCACAGATCCTGCTCCTGTGAGAGACACAGACACAGAGACAGAGAATGAAGCAGAGAATGAACATAGGACAGAGGGAACCAAGAGAAGTCACAGACTTTCCTCCACCAGCTTGGAAATGACATCCCGGCATTTTGTGCCATTCCATTCCTGAGAGTGCCATCACACAGGCCATCCACCCTGGAGGGGAGGGGATTCCACAGGGATGTGTGACCAGGATTCAGGGGTGCCAGGGACCACTGTGGGGACTTCCCAGCACACAGGCACAGACAAGGCCCTGGGACCGGAGCCTAACCCTAATGGGAGCACCTGGAAGTCTGCGTCACCAGGGGACAAGGTCAGAATCAGTTCATTACTACCTTCCCACGGGGGCTGGGACACAGACAGGAGGGGAGTGGCTTTGCCTGGACCCCAGAGCAGACCCAAGCCCCTCTGAGCTGTGTTCCATGCCAAGCCCAGCTCCTGGCTCATCCTTGCATTGCCCAGTGTGCACCAGCCTCCTGTGATAGCAGGTACGGAACATGTGTAGAGGTCCTAGCCCTGATGACGTCCCTAGAAGTAGAAGCAAGAATACCCCGATGTGCAGATGGGGAGCCTGGGGAGGCCCTGAGTGGCATGGGGTCTGTCCAGGTCATAGCCCTGGGCAGGCGCAGCAGTCCGGGCTGAACCCAGCTCTTGTTCTCACAGCAGGGACACCGGCTGCACCCAGGACTCCCCAGGGTCTGTGGGTGGGCTGTGTGGGTGTCACTGTATGGATGGGGCATGGGGGGAGGGTGAGCATTGAGCAGTGGGGAAGGGGGGCCCTCAGGGGTGGCTCTTGTGTGAGGAGGAAGTTGGGTAAGGGGACCCAAGGCAGTGGTGACCTAACTTCCCTGACAACAGATCCCAACATAATTTGGAACCCCGGTAACCAGGCACCCACATTCCAAGACAGCCCCCTGCCCAGCTCATTTCATTGGAGATCCTCAAACCAAGATGTCCGCATGTTGCCTGCCGGGGTCCGGAGCCTGCAGGCGGAAGAAAGCGTGCCCTGCGGACGCTGTTCCCCGATGGGAATTTCATGTCAGGGCTCCCCACCGCCTCTGGCCACTTGGCCGGAAGGACAGAAAGGTGACACCAGGAGGCCCAGAGCCAGCCACCCTGCCCCACTCACTCTGATGACCTTTGTAGCGCCAGGTGCCCTCCCTGTGTGTGTGTCTGTGTGTGTGCACGTGTGTGAGTGTGTGCGTGTGTGTATCTGTGTGCGTGTCCGTGTCTGTGAGTGTGTGTGTGCATATGTGGACAGGGGTGTGTGTGGATGGGGGTGTGTGTCTGTGTGTAAAGAGGGGTCATGCAGGGTGGGGCCACCCCGCGCAGGAACAGGCTGATGAGGGTTCAGATACCCAGTGGCCAGGTCATGTTCAAGGTCAAGGCTGGCTGGGTAGGATGGGGTGCGCGGGCGCTGCCCCTTCTGCCCAAGGTTTATCCCGATAGCTCTGCAGGGATGGGTCACTGCATCCCGGGTGCAGGGCTGTGCACACACAGGTCTGTGTCTGATCTGGGAGCAGCAGGGGGACTGGGCAGGAGGACATTGCGGATGGCCGGGCAGGGCTGTGATGACTCGGGGCCGGCTACTTGTCCCTGTCTTTGCAGAAGGCCACGGAGGACATGGAGAGGCAGCTGGCGGTCAGGCCCTCCTCCCTGACAGAGGGGTTGACCCCACAGGCATCCTGAGGAATGGGTGCTGGGAATTGCCGGGCAAGAGCTCCGACACCACGCAAACCACTGTCCCAGGTGGTCGTCCACCGGACAGTGGTCCAGGACCCGGAGCCCACGGAGGCCGAGGCCGAAGTTGAGAAGCCTGGGGGGCTGGGTGTTTGTGGTGTGTGGGGACAGGTCGGGGCCGGCCCCAAACGGAGGAGCCCCCAGAGGCTGGTGTGGGGCCAGGAGCAACGACTGAGCACAGAGCACACAGCGGTGGACTGCAGTTGGGGAGACGTCCCCGTGAGGGTTCCTTCCCAGGTTTGGATTCTCTGGGAGGCCCTGGGCTGGGCTCTGTCTCTGCAAAGGCCCATGGAGAGTAAGCACCGGGGTGAGTTTTCTCACTTCACAGCTGCTCCACCACCTGAGGAGCTAGAGCCGGATCTGGAGGGAGGGCTGGTGCCTGCAGTGAGTTCAGGAGGAGACCCGGAGCCGGCAGTGACCCGGCACCTGCCCACGGAGAGCCTGGCACTGTCCAGGAAGAACTGGCACCTGCTCCTGCCCCAGCCCCTGCCCCTGCCCCTGCTACAGTTCCTGCCACTCCCCCTTCCCCCAACCCAGCCCCTGCCCCTGCCTCGGACCCTGATCCTGACCCTGCTCCTGCCCCTTCCCTTACCCCAACCTCTGCCCCTGGCCCAGCCCCTGACCCTGCCTCTGCTCTTGTTCCTGCCCCTGCCCCTACCCCTGCTCCTGCCCCTGCCAGAGCCACTGTCCCTGACCCAGATCCTGCCCCTGGCCCTGCCCCTATCCTGAGCCCTGCCCCTACTCCTGCTCCTGCAGGGCTCCCACAGCCACATCCAGAGCCCACAGCCCTGCAGGGAGAGCTCCTTGTACAATTACCCTAAGTTCCATCGCCAGAACCCGAGACCCCGCCCCATTGTTTCATCCCCTCCGCGTGTTCTTTCTCTCTGGTACATATTAACTGTTATTTTATCCTTCCATGTCCTATATACTGTTTATTATTTGTTTTAAATAAAATTACTTGTTTTCAATTGAACACGTCTTGACTATTAAGTACATGCCCAACGCTGTGCCAACACACCCCAGAATATTGCTGCAGAATATCTCATTTCCCAAAGGAGTCCCTGAACCAGAAGCCCTCCCTGACCTTTTCTTCCCCAGCCCACACCCCGGTGACACCTAAGCTGCTTTCTCTCTCTGTTCCTTTACCTATTCCTGATGTTTCTGTAAGTGGAATCAAACAATAGGGGTCTTTGTGTCTGTCCCCCTATTTTCAAAGGGGACTCGTTTTCTTCTGTGTTTATTTGTCATAAAATTTCCCTTATTTGATATTGAAATCCCCGATGGATTACACATCAGATGTAATCATAGAGACCACTTTAAGAATTATGGGCACAATCTCAGGGCCAAGAACCCTGCTCCTGCTAGGGCACCACAGCCTGACCCCGGACAGGACAGGGCTGGTTCCTCCTGGGACCCACACAGAAAGCAGGGAAATGAAGAAAGCTGGAAGACACACCACAAAGGGCAAAAGCATTACTCACAACCCAAGGCCAGAGAAAGGTTTCACCTGACTCTATTCCAAACCACGCTCCCAGTCACTGGGTTCCTCAGGGACGGAGACCAAACACATGCAAGTCCAATGCATAAGGATAGGCACGCAGGGACTATGTGTCAGAGATGCGGGAGCTCCTGGGGAAGGACTCCGGCATAGGAAACCCTACGGAGGCAGCGCTGGTCACCCTTAGACTGGCAGGTGTCTGGTCTGGGGACCAGCAGCCTTGGGGAGAACGTGAGGAAGTAGAGGTCCCCTGGAGAGAACGGTGACAGGCACCCCTATCTGGGAGAAGAGTGAGCAGCATCCATCCCAGGCCACAGGTGCACCCATCCTCAGCCTCGGACTCAGCCCCGGAAACTCTGGCTCGGTTTTTCACATGTGTATTGTCAGGAGTGTTCATCACAGCGGTGCTGGAGAGAGCAGGGAATGGACCAACACTAATGCCCGAGGAGATGGATGGGATCCACGGTCCCAGTTCTCATGATAGAATGCCCTGCAGCTACTGTCCCATTGTCATCTGGGGCACAGGATCCGGGAAACCCCTCCTGAGACCTACCCCTCCTGCCACCTGCCCCTGGGAACATTGAGAATTGTTTGAGAAGGAGGGGGAGAGGATCCAGGATGACAGCGGGTTAAAGGAGAAGGAAGGTCAGCACTGGGAGGACAGATGGACGTGCCCTGAGCCACCATCCAGGGCCCAGGCTGTGATGCCCTCGGACTTCACCCCAAATAAGGACTCCTGATTTATGGACCCAGCTTCTGTGATATTACTCCTTCCCTCATTCATTCTCTCCCTCATTCATTCCCCCTCCAACACTCCCATCCCTCCCTCCCTCCCTCCTTCTCTCTCCCTCCCTCCCTCCCCCCTCCCTCATTCAGCAGAGGATCTGGGGTCCCTGCCTTGTACTGAGCACTGGGGCTTCATCAGTGAGCAGCCCCCAACCCACATGGTCACGTCCACTGTGGGAGGTGACGGGGGCAGTCCTCAGGGCTAGCACTGGTGATGAGCACCAGGAATCTGCTCCTGAGAACAGAGGCCAGTTGCACAAAGAATGGAGAGACCCATGCTTAGCACTTCCTCTAGAAAAAATCTAGTCCTGAAAAGTAAGTATATCCTAGACTTCATGCAATGTGATTTCTAATGGCAGGTACCTACTGATTCCTAGAACCAACAAAGAGTAAATCATCCAGTGTCGACTGCGGTGTTGTGACCCAACTTTTCTGACCAAATGACAGCATTTCAGCCAACATCTCAGGCCTCTGAGTTTTCCCAAGCGTCTCTGCGATTCTCTGATCCTTCCATCACCCTCCTTGGGAAGCTCTGTTCTGTCATCTTCCTTGTCTCCTGTCTCTTCTGGGACCCTCCCATGGCCTCCCTGCCAGGGTAACCCCCACCAGGACTCCCTG
>NW_027398692.1:0-10296 GCF_003265705.2 Callorhinus ursinus | reverse complement strand
GATGGGTCTTGTTTTTTAATCCAATCTGATAGCCTGTGTCTTTTGATTGGGGCATTGAGCCCATTTACATTCAGGGTAACTCTTGAAAGGTATGAATTTAGTGCCATTGTATTACCTGTAAGGTGACGGTTAACTGTCTGTTGTCTGTGTTCGTTTCTGCTCTTTGCTGCTTTTAGGTTCTCTCTTTGCTTAGAGGACCCCTCTCAATATTTCTTGGAGGGCTGGTTTCGTGTTTGCAAATTCCTTTAGTTTTTGTTTGTTCTGGAAGCTTTTTATCTCTCCTATTTTCAGTGATAGCCTAGCTGGATATAGTATTCTTGGCTGCATATTTTTCTCGTTTAGTGCTCTGAAGTTATCTTGCCAGTCCTTTCTGGCCTGCCAGGTCTCTGTGGATAGGTCTGTTGCCAATCTAATGTTTCTACCATTGTAGGTTACATATCTCTTCTCCCGAGCTGCTTTCAGGATTTTCTCTTTGTCTCTGAGACTTGTAAGTTTTACTATTAGATGTCAGGGTGTTGACCTATTTTTATTGATTTTGAGAGGGATTCTCTGTGCCTCCTGGATTTTAATGCCTGTTTCCTTCCTCACATTAGGGAAGTTTTCTGCTATAATTTGCTCCAATATACCTTCTGCCCCCCTCTCTCTCTCTTCTTCTTCTTCTGGGATCCCAATTATTCTAATGTTGTTTCGTCTTATCGTATCACTTATCTCTCGAATTCTGCCCTCGTGATCCTGTAGTTGTTTCTCTCTCTTTTTCTCAGCCTCTTTATTTTCCATCATTTGGTCTTCTATATCGCTGATTCTCTCTTCTGCCTCATTTATCCTAGCATTTAGTGCCCCCATTTTTGATTGCACCTCATCAATAGCCTTTTTGATTTCGATTTGGTTAGATTTTAGTTCTTTTATTTCTCCAGAAAGCGTTTCTCTAATAACTTCCACGCTTTTTTCAAGCCCAGCTAGTATCTTTAAAGTCATGATTCTGAACTCTAGGTCCGACATCGTACTAATGTCCGTATTGAGTAGGTCCCTGGCTGACGGTATTACCTCTTGTTCTTTTTGCTGAGGTGATTTCTTTCGTATTGTCATTTTGTCCAGAGGAGACTTCCAGTAGGTGGTCGCTTCTCTTTTCAGAGAGTTGTTGCTACTCTCCTGTTCAATCTCCTGTTGAGTTCGTAGGTGTTCAGAATGGTTTGATCCCTATTCAGCTGAATTCCTGAGACCAGACGAAATCTAGGTCTCCTACTCCTCCACCATCTTGCTCCGCCCCCCCACATGAAATTCTTAAAAGTCTGATATTTCCTGGTATAATGTTATCATCATAATTCCAGTTATTATTTTAAAATATTGTGCCTTACAGAAATAACCAAGTTTTCTTCTCAATTCTATTATAATTATAGTAAATTCTCATCAGATCTTTAACAATGGACATTTTTAAGTCTGTCATTTACAGAGAGTTATTATTTTACTTTGATGCTTTTATAAAAGTGCTTCTGCAAAAGTGCTTTATCTTCAAGGAGACTCATGGAAAGTACTCTAGAATACAGGTTTCTGATAACTTTAAGATAAAACCGAACTGGGTAAGAATTTCCAGAACTAATGGAAAAACTGGCTTCAAGCAGAAAAAGAATACATAACATGGGACTGAGTGAGTGATGAGGATGGTTATAATCTTTATGACATACCTGTCAATTGTACTGGATCCTGAATTCTGGCTTCTGCAAATATCTGACTATGATTCACTAAACTAATATTTCCATTCGTCTTCCACTCTCTAGTTGGGAATCACTAAGAACAAAGACTGACCTTAAATCTCCTCAAAAGGTACTACACCAGGTCCTCTCACTACCCAGAAGACAGCCAGACCTCAGAGACCTGAACCTTGGATGCACATCTCACATGTGAAAAGGGCTCCACCTGGCACCTGGTCCTATGCAAACGCTGGAGACCTCCATATCCAACTGACTTGGAGAAGAAGCAGCAGACTTTGATACAGACTGTTTCCACCCAAGATGCCACATCAAGACTTTATACTCTAACTAAACATGAAACCCTTCTTTTCTTTCTTTCCTTTACTCTGGCATTGGCCTGGAAAGATAATACCATCATCTGTATCTCCTAGGCTATTGCTAGGTACCCTTTCAAACTGCTGGATTTGTCATCAAAACTCTCATCTGTCCATGATGCGAGAGAGACCCCCTGGTCCATTTCCCTATCTCCAGTCAACAACCCCCAAATTGGGGAATTTTGCATCCAGGACCTATGCAAAGAAGGGGGCACAAGGCAAGGGTTAAGAATAAAATTGCATTGTGCTTTACAGACCTTTATAATTTTACTGGCATCCATGGCTGTCACCTTTCCAGTCCCAAGCCACAGATTCAAACGCAAATTACCAGGAAGCTTTCACGATTCAGGCTTTGCTTCCTTTGGCAGGGCCCCACTTCCCTGGTTCAGAAAAAAATGTAAATGAGGTTATAATCAGGAACCTCTCCTTAACTCTTGAAATTACAGAATCTGTTGCTAAAGTAATAGTGGCCCAACAAAAATCCTCAGACTCTCTGGCCAAAGTTGTTCTTAACAATAGGATAGCCCATGATTATCTTTTAGCTGAGCTGTAGCCCACATCACATTCTGCACCTAGATTAACACTTCTGGGGAAGTTGAAACTCAATGACATAAAATCACTGAGCAAGTCACTTGGCTTAAAAAGTTGATTCCTTCAACGCGGTCTCTTACTTATTTGATTTTGATTGGTTTGGGTCTTGGCCCCAAAATATACTTGGGGATTATCCTGTTTATAATAGTCATAGTAATCTCCCTGGTGCATTGTATTCTCTCAAAGGTTTTAGATGCATATTAGCAACATCTAACCACCAAGCAAATTATCTCCCTGAGACTAGAACATCAGAAAAAAAAAAAAAAAAGAAAGAAAATGACCAACCAAAACTTGTGAGTCTGAAGTTATGACCTATGAACACCGCAGAGATTCAGCAAAAGCAAAACAAAATAAAAACACAAAAAGAAAATGTCATGAATCATGAGTGTCACCCAGACTATCAGTAAAAGCTGTGAGAATAAAAGAATAGCTGAGAGCGGTGCTAATGCCCTAAATTTTGACTCCATTTCTCAGGCTGAGAGTCTGATCAAAAAGGGGGAATTGCTAAGAAAAGAAAAGAAATGACAGGCCCAAAATGGAGTCACTTGTGCTAAGCCTCAGGTCAGCAAACCAGGACTTCATAGCTAACTGAACTGCAGTTTCAGCCTTCCCAGGAGCTGAATTTTAAACCAGTCAGTCTGGAATTTCCTGGTCAGCACCAGGGAGGTGATCTGTTGATAAAGTCCTGCCCCTCCCTCAAAGTAAGGTGACCCTGCCTGAAATAATCTCTTTTATTTATGATGTCCTTCCCTGTCCCCTTCTGTCTATGAAAGCCTTCCACTCTGTACGGCTCCTCAGCACTCCTCTCAACTTGCTCGATGGGATGCCCATGACTCTTTGAATAAAGCCAATTAGATCCTTAAAGTTAATCAGTTGAATTTTATTTTTCAACAGCTTGTTTTTGTATTTATATTATGATTCAATAAATAGTTTAAAAAAATAAACATGCTATCTTCATGGACATCTCCATGGATTTACCAATAGTCTATCTGTTTAAACTACTGTAATGCGGGGGCACCTGGGTGGCTCAGTTGGTTAAGCATCTGCCTTTGGCTCAGGTCATGATCTCAGGGTCCTGGGATTGAGTCCTGCAAGCAGGGAGCCTGCTTCTCCCTCTGCCGTGCCCCCTGTGTGTGCGCTCTCTCTCTCTCTTTCTCTCTCTGTCAAATAAATAAATAAAATCTTAAAAAAAAAAAAACTACTGTAATGGTTGGTGCTTGAAGTCAAGACAGAACCCAATCTTATGCCTTGAAAGTGCATTTTTCATGTTTGGGCATGTCCAACAATTCTCTTTTTTTCCCCCTCCAGCTTTATTGAGATTCAATTAGTATATAACCCTGTGTAAGTTTAAAGCACGCAATGTGTTGATTTGACACATTTATGTACTACAATATGATTATCCACCATAGCATGAACCAACACCTCCACCATGTTACCCAATTACAACTTCTTCTTTGTGGTGAGAACATATAAGATCTATTTTCTTAGCAACTTCCAAGTATATAATTCAGTACTAGCTATAATCACCATGCTGTACACTAGACCCTCCAAATTTTTTCCTCCTAAAACTGGAAGTTTGTACCCTTTAAACAATATCCTTTTAATAATGATTTAACAGATGGGTTTTGCTCTCAGGTAGCTTGGGGTAAGGCTGTGGCTAGACGCCACAGAAAAAACTGCTCTGTGACCACAGCAATCCCCAAGAGACTCTGCTCAGCAGTAAGCAGCTGTGCCTGTCCGTCAGGAAGTTCAAGTTCAAGGACGTCAGATCCAGTTGCCACAACCTATTTACAAAGCCACACACCCACTGTCTGCTTATCTCCCTTTTCTTCCCCTCCTCCCCCAGGATCTCTTCACTGGACCTCTAGACCCCCATCACCAGTGGCTCCTCATTTCTGCCTTCAAAAATATACACCATATTGAAGAGGAAGGAAAAAATTATCCTGACTTTACTGATCTTTTGCATGGTTTCTCCCCTTATACTTGTTGACTACTTCCCTCGGCATCAGCCAATCTCCTTTGCCCCTTCCCAATATTTTCTGATTTTGGTTTGGGTATCTAGGCAGTTCCAGGGAAGGTGATTCTCCTGCCACCTCTGGGGATGGATGGGGCACATGGCCTAAGCCACCTTGTTCCATTTTTTGTTGCTGTTGATGTACACCTAAAAGAATTTTGAAAAACTATGTGACCCTGGCACATTTTTATGTTGACACCCAAAATATTTCATTATCAGTTTTAGATGCACAAGAAGTAATCTTATGTGTGTAACTTTTGACATTTTAAAATAAGACTGTTAATTCACTCTTTTTACGTGTATACAACGAATTCTAAATTCTATGGCAATTGGTTCCCAACATCTAAAATACATCTGAAAAGCTCTTCTATAACAGGTGAAATTTCCCACTGTTCTTTTTATTACTTAAAAGTTGGATTTCTATTCAATCTTCCTCAGAATTTGATCATAATGTAATGTTCCTTTTGATTTTATTAAGCAAGCTATTATTTCTTTGTGCAGTAACAAATGTCCATTATTTGAGATTGATTTATTTCTTGTGACCACAAGGTTCTAGAGGGTAGTTTGTCCCTCATGAAGTTATTATAATTATTGCCAGTATAAATTTTATCAAAAATCTAAATATATGACAGATTTTGATAAATACTGCCCAAACATGAATAGTAAAATTGTATCAGAAAGGCATTTTTTAATGAGATAAATGGGGCTTTTATATTTTTAGTTAGTTAATAAATCCAGGGATAAATACTGCTCATTTTTGAGAAATTTTCAGAAATAAGATTAATTCTATTGTTATTTTTCTTTTTATAAATTTAAGTGCTGAGACCTCATTCATATAAATAAATAGAAGAAAAGGAATTTTATCATAGAAATTAATATCATTATAATGCACACAAGTTACTTGCTGAAAATCTCACAGTGGTCTGTGAAAAACTATTCTTAAGGATCAGCTGGAAGTCAGGGTTTTTCTTTAATTTTGTTGGAAACGAAGATTTGGAAGTCACATGTCTTGCTAATGGATTTGCTTCCCAGTGAGAGACATTCACTCTTTCAATTTGGAGGAATTATATCAAAAGCCTTTGCCCAGATGGCAAATGACTCTTAACTACACTTGCTATTCTTTTACTAAGAGACGCTTTATTTAATCTGATATACCCAGAGAGGGCGTGGAAAATAAAAGTACTGCTAATTTCAATAAAGCATTAGCAACATATTTCTATAAAATAAAATGTTTGTCACATGCTTTAAATGTATTTCCTAGAAGCCTTGGAGCAGCAGATTTCACTCACTGGAATTACAGAAAATGTCTGTCATATAATCATGTTGGCAAATGCAGACTTCACTGTCAAACCCGCAGCCAAACAGACTTACTTTCTGTCAAAGGAAGCTTCTCTTCGCTTTTTGTTTTTTGTAGTTTTAAATTTTATTTTAGCTCCTTTAAAACATACTAGCTACATTTGTTTGTTTTATTTAGTGATTATCTTTTTATTTTTATTGTTATGTTAATCACCATACATTACATCATTAGTTCTTGATGTAGTGTTCCATGATTCATTGTTTGTGCATAACACCCAGTGCTCCTTCTCTTTGCTTTTCAATTCAAACACAAATGTTATGCACAGCAACCATCTCACCTTTGACCCCAGATGTCTGATTTTGGGGGAGGGACGCCAGGAAATCAGCCACCACCACCTTCCCTCTAACCTATTTCCCTTTGCTTTGTTCTCACGAATTTCTCTCTCTGGAAGGATACTTCTCTAAGCACAGCTGGGGCTTCCCATGGAAACTGTCCCGCCACTCATCTATTCAATCTGGGTTCAGAACACACCAACATGGTCCAATACTGGCTTTCTAAGTCATGCTTCACCCCTAACAAATCCATGGATAAGACAGCAAAAGCCATAAACCCTTGATCAAAGGAGTTTGTTCAATAGCAACATTGCAAAGCTGTCCTTTTGGAGTGTGCCCCAAAGACACCTTATTACTTCTTTTCTGAAATCAAATTCAGCTAAGGGGTACAGACATGAGCCAACTGCCCCTCTGTGTGTCCACAGTCCCTTTTATAATGGCATTAATTCCACTTTGCCGTGTATGGTCTGGGTCCACCATCCTTTATCTGAAATTGTGAAATCCACAAGCTTTGAAAAGACAGAAACTTTGAGAGAGAGAGAGAGTTAAAAAGAAAATCACAGGCCCCAAACGGAGTCACTTATGCTAGGGCAAGTCACCAAACCAAGGCTTAATACCTAACCTAACTTCAATTTCAACCTCCCCTAGAAATGCAGTCTTAACCAGTCAGGAATGTTCTGGCCAGCACCAGTGAGGTAATCTGCCACGTGGGCCCTCTCCATCCTCCAAAGGAAGATGAGGTAATCTGCATGTTAAGACTCTGCCCTTCCCCCTAAGGAAAGGTGACCTTGCTTGAAACAGTCCTTTCCTTCTGCCAATAACTTCTTGCCTTAGCCTCCTTCATATAAAATCTTTCCATTTTGCACAGCTCCCCAGAGATCCACCCTCTTACTAGATGGGACGTTCCCCAATTCATGAATCACTTAATAAAGCCAACTAGGTCTTCACATTCACTCAGCTGAATTTTGTTTTTTTAACAAAGAGATAGATCTGTACCTTGGCAACCACCCTTGTCTTAAACTGATGTGGAGATATTTATCTCTATTTTTCCCACTTAGCATGAACGTGTGTAGAGATTATTTCACTGCAGACACATTAAAGTGTGTAATTCTGAGATGCTGTGGCAGACTCTGCTGGGGATGCTAGGAATACAGATCTACAACTCAAAACTCAAAACCTTTAGGGCCAGGTGTATTTGGAACTCAGTGTTTTTAGAATTTTAGGAAAGTTTTCCAGTGCATATGATATATATTACCCCACTGGGAGTATTATGTAATACTCAGTCCTTTCATAGGGGTGCCAGGAGAAAGCACCTCCGAAGCAAGAAGGACATTCAAAACCCCTCAGCATAACAGTAGGGACCCCCGACTTCTATTCAAGGACAGACATCTTGGTAGTCAAGGGAAATTCTTTCATCAGTATGGTATCAATCCACAGTGTCCCTGACAAAGAAATTAATGCCCGTATGACACTGCAGTGATGAATGCATGACATTATTCCTTTGTCAAAACCCCGTGCCTGCGCAACACAAAACGTGCAATGTAAACAACTGACTTCAGTTAGTGTTAATATTAGGTATTAATACTGGTTCCTCAATTGTAATCAATGTTCCACACTAACACAAATAGGGAACATTGTGGGAGTAGAGGGAGACCAGCCATAAGGCACCTCTGAACTTTCTGCTCCATTTTTCTGTTAATATAAAACTGCTTTAGGGGCACCTGGGTGGCTCAGTCATTACGCGTCTGCCTTCGGCTCAGGTCATGATCCCAGGGTCCTGGAATCGAGCCCCACATCGGGCTCCCTGCTCCACGGGAAGCCTGCTTCTCCCTCTCCCACTCCCCCTGCTTGTGTTCCCTCTCTCGCTGTGTCTCTCTCTGTCAAATTAAAAAAAAAAAAACTTAAAAAAAACGCTTTAAAAATAAAGTCTATTAATAATCCTTTTTGTTTAAAAAAGGATTGTCCATTTTTGGAAGATATGCCTACTTTAAAGAAATCATTTAGTGAAGGAATTGGCAGACCCACAGTGAAAGGGAAACTGGTGGGGGCAGGGTGGGTGGAGTGAGGAGTGGGAGGGGTAGAGATCTGTGTCCACTTTTATCTGTGAAGTGGGACTCCCCCTCCCAAAGCCTGAGCACTGATGAGCATCACTTCCCATTTGCTGGGAGCTCTGGGTGTTGTTCAAGTTTATGGAACTCGCTTTTGGGACAGTGTATGGGGAAGGAATAGAGATATAGAGACTAGGGGCTCTTCCAGTGGGACATGGTGGAGATCCCCAAGAGAAGGAGTGGAAGTTTTGCAGGTGGAGAGCAGAAGGTGAAGGAGCTTGGGAAGGAAAGGCCCAAGCACCAGAGCAGGACAGGCTCCTTAGGGGTGGGCCGGAAGAGAAGACCTCCTTGGGAAGGGCTGCATCCCAGGTGTTCCCTTGAAAGAGCCTGTAGGCAGCACAGTGGCTGGGGATGCAGGCTCTGAAGCTACACTCCCTGAGCTTACGTTTCAGTTGTACCATTCAGTGGGTGGATGTGTGACTCTGGGGAAGTTACTAAATTTCTCCGGGTCTCAGATTCCTCGTTTGTAGCACTGAGATCATAGTAATACCTACCACACAGCGTTGTTGTAAAGACTAAACAAATCATGCCTATAGAGCTCTCAGTACCCCTAGCAGCATTGAGCAAGCACACAATCGAAGGTTAGCTCTTATCAGCTTTTTACTCTCCTACATTATAATTCTCTTTTCTAACTCTTCTTTTTTTAAAAAAGATTTATTTATTTATTTGAGAGAGAGACAGTGCACAAGCAGGAGGGGCAGAGGGAGAGAAAATCTCAAGCAGACTCCACGGAGTGTGGGAGCCTGACACGGGGCTCAATCCCACAACCCTGAGATATTTACCTGAGCCAAAATCAAGAGTCAGTCGCTTAACTGTGCCACCCAGGTGCGCCTTCTAAGAAATTTCACAGACCTTAGTGTGTTCATTTGGAGATTAGAGGAAAAGGGTGGCAAAAGGTTGAGTGAAGAAGGAGCTGTTTCCACCCCATGTCCTCCAACAGAGAGGGGCTGCTGGCCTCGTAAGGGATTTATCGCCCAAGTTCTAGGTGGGGATGGCAGGCTGCAACAAAGTTAGCAGAGAGACTCAGAATGCTACAGGCACATTCTGGAGAGGACATATGCAAAGACAGGCAATGAAATAAATCCCACAGTTTAGAGAATGTTGTCTTCCTAAAAGAGTAGCTAAAGAACCCATTATAGCTGAGTTTTCAAAGATTATTTTCCAAAGGGGAGTCCTTGGTGAATTGCATTGTCTTTCAGTATCTGATCTTTAAAGAAGCTCTAAATTTGGGTTCCAAATATTTAAGAGTTTGTATCATCAGAGCAATCAGTAGGAAGATTTAGTTGTCCCACTGTTTTCAACGGAAGATCAGGAAAGGAAGGGATAATTTTCTTGATATACGAAAGGACCATTCAGTATGAACAATTTAACTGAAAGCAAAAACAAACTTGGATTTGAAATAAGTCATTTTTTCTCAACCCTGGAACACAGACAAGGAAGGGACTTGTTCTGAAATCAAAATTCAGAATGCCATTTTTCTTGATGTTTGTCTATTTTATCCACAGAATTTGACACCTTTTTGTCGTGTTTTGTCAAAGCACACGCGCACAGACTGATATGAGGCTTCACATTCCTGTACCACTGTCTCTAAACATAAACCTAAGATTTCAAAGGGTGAGTCAATGCCACCCTGCCTCTTGATTTTATTTGTTTTGATTGCAAAAAATAAGACAGAGGAAAATTACTATGAAATTTTCCTTTAAAAGTCAACCCATTTCGGTATGTGCACCCCGATGTTTATAGAAGCAATGTCCACAACAGCCAAACTGTGGAAAGAGCCAAGATGTCCATGGACAGATGAATGGATAAAGAAGATGTAGTATATATATACAATGGAATATTATGCAGCCATCAAAAGGAATGAGATCTTGCCATTTGCAACGACGTGGATG
>NW_027398691.1:0-10298 GCF_003265705.2 Callorhinus ursinus | reverse complement strand
ATACTTTGCTCCAATATACCTTCCGCTCCTCTCTCTCTTTCTTCTTCTTCTGGGATCCCAATTATTCTAATGTTGTTCTGTCTTATTTTATCGCTTATCTCTCGGAATCTTCCCTCGTGATCCAGTAGTTCTTTATGTCTCTTTTTCTCAGCTTCTTTATTTTCCATCATTTGGTCTTCTATATCACTGATTCTCTCTTCTGCCTCATTTATCCTAGCAGTTAGAGCCCCCATTTTTGATTGCACCTCATTAATAGCCCTTTTGATTTCACCTTGGTTAGATTTTAGTTCTTTTATTTCTCCAGAAAGGGTTTCCCTAATAACTTCCATGCTTTTTTCAAGCCCAGCTAGTATTTTTAAATCATCATTCTGAATTCTAGGTGCGCTATCGTACTAATGTCCGTATTGAGTATGTCCCTGTCAGTCAGTACTACCTCCTGATCTTTCTGTTGAGGTGATTTTTTTTCCATCTTGTCATTTTGTCCAGAGGAAAATAGATGAATGAGAGAACAAAATGCTAACAGGGTAACAACGTCCCCAGAAAATACACTCTCAACAAATCAGAAAAGACCTGAAACTCGGGAAAAGAAATGGAAGGAAAGAAAAAAGAAAAAGAAAAAAAACAAAACAGAACAGAACAGAACAAAACAAAACAAAAAACAGAATATGATCAAATATGATCAGGCTGGTGAATAGATCAGGGCCACACACTAGATTTTGGGTGTATTTTGGTCTGTTAGACGAAAGTGCCTCCCAAAATTTTAAAGAAAGAAAAACATATTTCTACAAAAATAAGGCTTGATACAATGAAGGGATGGAATATGAGTGTAAAGTTGAAAATTATAAAAAATTTTATAAAAGGAATTGATAAGAATTTGTTTGAAAAAAGAATAGGATTTAAAAAAAAGAAAAAATAAAAAAAAGGGGGAGAGAATGTGATCAGTCAGGAGACTAGAACAAAGCCATACACTAGAGATTTAGGGTATATTTTGATCTTTTAGAAGAAAATGTATCTCAAAATTTTAAAAGGAAACAACTTACATATATGTGCCAAAATTAAGGGTAACTATTATGAAGGGATACAATATGACTCTAAAAATGAAAAATAAAAATGTTTTTTAAAAAAGGGATTGTTAAGATGTTGGTTGAAAAAGGGAAAAAGAAAAATTCAAAAAGAATTAACTCTGAAAAACTAAATAAGAATCATGGTAAAAAAGCCATGGATTCTATGTGCAGTATTCGCATAGCACTGGAGTTCTGCCGTTCTCATTGATCGGTAAACTTGGTCTTGGCTGGCTGTTCGTGCTGATCTTCTGGGGGAGGGGCCTGTTGCCATGGTTCCCAAATGTCTTTGCCAGAGGCGGAATTGCCCCACCCTTGCCTGGTTCAGGCTAAGTAATCTGCTCAGGTTTACTCTCGGGAGCTTTTGTTGCCTGCAAGCTTTCCGTACAGCTTTGGAGGACGAGAGTGAAAATCGCGGTCTCCCAATCTCCACCCCGGAGGAGCCAAGAATTCGGGGCCCCGCTCCTCACTGCGCCCCCAGAGAAAAGCACTCAGTCACTCCCGTCTCCCCGGTCTCCGGCCGCACTCCGTGCTCACCTGGCCTGTGACCCAGCGTTTCTATCTCTGGCACCCGACCCGGTGTGGAGTCTCCAAACCCAGCAGATCCCTGCGGTGTGCTCCCATGTCACTCTTCCTGGGTGAGAAAGAGGAGTCTCCCTGGACCTGCCACTTGTTGGGTCCCTGCTGGAGGAGCAGTGGCCCGACTGTGCCACGGATCATAGTTTATGGCAACCCTGAGCTGAGAGCCCACGCCTCAGCTCTGTCTCTGCAGCCAGCTTCCCTGCTCCGATCCCTGGGACCTCTGCCACACTCAGGCACCCCCAGTCTTCCTGTGACCCCGAGGGTCCTGAGACCACACTGTCCCGCGAGGGTTCCACCCCCAGCTTAGCCACTGGAGTGACGTCCCTCAGTGGAGCTGACTTCTAAAAGTTCCGATTTTGTGTTCCGCTGCTCTATCACTTGCCAGAAGCGGCCGACAGAGGCCCCCTCCCCCACCAGCTATCCTCCTGAATATTGCCTCGGATTCACTTCTCCGCACGTCCTACCTTCCAGAAAGTGGTTGTTTTTCTGTTCAATGTTTTATGGCTCTTCTTTTCTTCAATATCCTGTTGAGTTCATAGGTGTTCAGAATGGTTTGATCCCTATCCAGCTGAATTCCTGAGACCAGACGAAATCCAGGTCTCCTACTCCTCACCGTCTTGCTCTGCCCCCTCGCTGTTACGCCTTCTAAATCTCAAGTCCACCCCCTTTAGAACTCAGCCTCTCACCCTTGGAGACAATCACTGGACATCCATGCATTCGACCACTGCCCCTTTTGACCCACAGGTGGGAAAAGGGGATAATTTCAATAATGCAAAGATCTAGTTTCTTCTATTAAAACTAACCATGTTGTAGCAGAGCCATCTTTTCACAGTCCACTCCCAGGGGACACTTACCTTGACCATCACACCTTCCAACCTGGAGATTCTCTCTATTGGAATAGACACCTCCACAGAAATTCTCTTCAGCCTCCCTTTAGAGGCCCTTATCATATACTGCTAACCAAACCTTGTGCTGCCAAATCCCAGGGAATGGACTCTCGAGTCCACAGGACACATTTAACAAGGCACCGAACCCTGACTGGACCTGTACACCATCTGGTGACAGGAAGTTAAACACTTCCCAAATTGACATAAAAAACATCTGGTGAGACAGCTTTCCCCAGATGTCCGGATCAGGCCTGCATTCCTTTTCTCACTGTTGCTATTCTCCCTTTTTTGTGCACAGAATGTGCCATATTCTGCATATCCTAATCTCTTGCAAAAGGAGGAAACTTCTTTGGATTATGACCTTACCAGAAATAGCCTCATTTTGATCTTGTGAGCATTTCTAAAGGTTTAGAAGATTCAGAATTCAAGTCTTTTTTGGGGTTCTGGGGTGGCTCAGTCGTTAAACATCTGCCTTCAGCTCAGGTCATGGTCCCAGGGTCCTGGGATCCAACCCCGCATCCGGCTCCCTTCTCCGCAGGAAGCCTGCTTCTCCCTCTCTCACTCCCCCTGCTTGTGTTCCCTCTCTTGCTGTGTGTCTCTCTGTCAAATAAATAAGTAAAATCTTTAAAAGAAAAAAAAAGCCATTTCCTTTGCTGTGCAGAAGCTTTTTATCTTGATGAAGTCCCAAAAGTTCATTTTTGCTTCTGTTTCACTAGCCTTTGGAGATATATCTTCAAAGAAGTTGCTGTCGCCAACGTCAAAGAGGTTACTGCCTATGTTCTCCTCTAGGATTTTGATCGATTCCTGTTTCACATTGAGGACTTCCATCCATTTTGAGTTTATCTTTGTGTATGGTGTTAGAGAATGTTCAAGTTTCTTTCTTCTGCATGTGGCTGTCCAATTTTCCCAGCACCATTTATTGAAGAGACTTTTTTCCATTGCATAGTTTTTCCTGCTTTGTCCAAGATTATTTGACCATAGAGTTGAAGGGGTCCATATCTGGGCTCTCTATTCTGTTCCATGGGTCTATATGTCTGTTTTTGTGCCAGTACCATGCTGTCTTGGTGATCACTGCTTTGTAATATACCTTGAAATCGGGCAACGTGATGCACCCAGTTTTGCTTTTCTTTTTCAACATTTCCTTGGTGATTCAGAGTCTTCTCTGATTCCATACAAATTTTAGGATTGTTTGTTCGAGCACTTTGAAAAATGTCATAGGGAATTTTGATTGGGATGGCATTGAAAGTATAAACTGCTCTGGGTAACATAGACATTTTAACAATGTTTATTCTTTTGATCCATGAGCATGGAATATTTTTCCATCTTTTTACGTCTTCAGAAAATTAATAGAGCTACCCTATGACCCAGCAATTGTACTACTGGGTATTTACCCCAAAGACACAGATGTAGTGAAAAGAAGGTCCATATCCACCCCAATGTTCATAACAACCATGTCCACAATAGCCAAACTGTGGAAAGAGCCGAGATGCGCTTCAACAGATGAATGGATAAAGAAGATGTGGTCCATATATGCAAGGGAATATTACTCACCCATCAGAAAGGACGAAGACCCAACTTTTCCATCAACATGGATGGGACTGGAGGAGATGATGCTAAGTGAAATAAGTCAAGCAGAGAAAGTCAATTATCATACGGTTTCACTTATTTGTGGAACAGAAGGAATAGCATGGAGGACATTAGGAGAAGAAAGGGAAAAATGAAGGGGGTAATCGGAGGGAGAGATGAACCATGAGAGACTTTGCACCCTGAGAAACAAACTGAGGGTTTTAGAGGGGAGGGTGGTGGGGGGATGGGTTAGCCCAGTGATGGGTATTAAGGCAAATACTCCATGGAGAACTGGGTATTATATGAAAACAATGTATCGTGGATCATTACATCAAAATCTAATGATGTATTGCATGGTGACTAACACAATAAAATATTTTTAAAAATATTTCTTTTACCAAAACTGAATCCTGATTCTAATCCAAAAGCATTGTTTCTGAATTTACAACATAATAGACCATTTTTGATAGCCCATGTAGTTCGAAACAAATCTTTTGAAATAACAATACTGTTTTGAAATGTCCCATTAGTATTCCTGTTCTTGCAACAAGTTCTCTAACTATTGCTTCATGTTCTTCAGTGTACTCAATGTTCCCAAATATGCTTGGTGATTTCTTTCAGTATTTCACTATTTTGCTCATAGCCACTTGAGGAAGACACTTCCAGGAGGCATACAGGACTCCGGGTTTGCTTTCAGTCCAAACAAGTGCAAATAATATTTTCAGCTGGCTCCTTTCAGACCTAGGGTCCTGGTTTAGAACCAACATACGGTTTGGAATTCTCATCCTGTTTTCGATTCTGTATTTGCTGTCTCTCAATCCTCTGTAGAAACACTGTCCCAGTGAGGTGATGCTGGCTCACTAGTCTCAATCTTGAGCAAATACAGACTTCAGTGGGAAGTTCATGAGAGTTTCTCCCTTCTAATCCTCCCTGTTCCTCGAGTGTCACTTGAGTAGTTTACAACTGTGACGTATATTTCCTCCAACATGAGACATGCCAACCAGAAAAGGCCTCACTGCCACTGAAACACAAAACCACTAAATACAAAGAACTTGACTGTTGATCAGAAATTCTTCCATGGACGCCTGGGTGGCTCAGGTCATGGTTCCAGGGTCCTGGGATTGAGTCCCACATTGGGCTCCTTGCTCAGCGGCCCCTGTTTCTCCCTCTGCTTCTCTGTCTCTCTCTCTCATACATACATACAAATAAATAAAATCCTAAAAAGAAAAGAAATTCTTCCAAGGAAATTTTTTAAAGTTTTTATTTACATTACAATTAGTCCACATACACTATTATGTTCATTTCAGGTGTACAATCTAGCGATTCAACACTTCCAGGCAATACCTGGTGCTCAGCACAAGTGCATGACTTAATCCCTATCACCTACTGAACCCATCCCCCCAAACACCTCCCCTCTGATAACCAACAGGCTGTTCTCTATAGTTAAGAGTCTTTCTTGGTTTGCCTCTTTTTCTTCTCTTTGCTCATTTGGTTTTATAAATTCCACAGATGAGTAAAATCATATAGTATTTATCTTTCTCTGGCTGACTTACTTTGCTCATCAAAGCAAATCTTGATCAGAAGGGGTAAATTTGAAAACTCATAACAGGAAATGTCACAAAACACAGGCAGGTGGTTTGGGCAGGGGGAGCTCTCACACACTACCACTCCAAATAAAGTGGGGACCCAACAGGTAGGCATGGACTTGACCTCGCACATGGATACTCCACTATTCCAGGTAGCCGAACTCTATTCTCATCTCTATATCCCCCCTCTACCTCCTCCAACAGGACTCATCCATGAGGAGCTACAACACTTTGAACTACCAGATGCCACCAATGGACATTTGGTTCTTAGGAGCCTTCCAAATTGCCCCCTTTTCTCCTGAAAACAGTGAGCCTCTCTGATGTTCCCCAATGTGCCGAAGTTTAGTCAGAACTTCTTGGACCTGCATTCAATTCTCCTTCCTTCTCAACAAACCCAACATTTGCTGATAATTCCCTGAGAGTTTCTACCTTTAAGGTTACAAAGTGGACGGCACTTTGTTTCTACCTGGGGCTCTGGTTCCCGCAGAAATCAGAAAGTGGGATCCTAGTTCATTCTTCTAGAAGATCCTGAGAGTCAGCAGTGCATGTATTCCTGTCCCAAATGAATGCGGCTCCCCTTCCTCTGAATTCGGGTCACGATTTCTCCTCAGAAACAAGCCTGCCTCTGTAACAAACCAACCACAGCATCTCTGACGTGGCGTCGCGGGACCCCTCAGTCCACGGATCCCTGAGTAAAATATCTCTTGTTCAAATACCCTCAGGGAAAATAAGGACCGAACCAGGGGAACAGCCCCCAAAATGCAAGCCACTGTGCTGCTCACCTACCAGCGCATCCTGGGGAAGCCACCCAGAGCCCCCTCCTCAGCACTCAGGCAACAACGCAGCTTCTCCGTCGCTCCTCAGGAGGCACCAAATTGCTGCCAAGCCCCCACGGTCTCCCCAGGGCAGCTGCCGAACTTACTGGAAACGTGGCCATGGCTCTCGGAGGGGCGCTGGGTCCTCAGGGGACAGCAGAAACCTCTCCTGCCCTGAGGCACCCTGGGTCAGATAACGCCTTGGTGTCCTCCTAACAGCCCGCAGGCGCTACGCTCGCAGGGAAACCACCCCTCCCGGTTGGCGGTGCGCGTGCGCCCTCTGCCGGCTGCCCTGGGAATCCCTACAATTCTCAAAGCCAGGGCTGCTCAGGTGCAGGCGCTGAGGGGTTCGGGTCCGGCCGAGCCTGTTCTCTAGACTGGGACAGGTCTTTGACAGTGCCTCAGACACAAAGAAATCTTTCCCTTCTCCTCTCTGTGTCACTGAAGAATGAAATCGATTTTGTCAATGCCATTAGGTAATTGGTAGTGCTTGCACCACTCCCCTTAGAAATACAGATTGCAAACTTAATGTGAAGTAACAGATAACTGTGTTTACCCACCAAAATATTTGTAGTACGGAAAACATTGACACCCATTTCACTATTTTAATTTTTCTTTCATTCTTCCTCTTAAGAAAAGAATAATTTCTGGTCAGGTCAGGATATATGAAACTCCATTTATACAAGGCATCATCTAGCACCATGATCTTGATCGTGACAGCGTATTTTTGACTTTGCCATTCAAGTGTTTGGGGACACATAGGTGACAGGGTCAAAATACAAACCTAGAGGGAGCTACACATGCGTTATGAATTACTGCATGGCTCCTTAGATAATATTTTCAATGAAAAATGCTTTAGACATGGCAGATGGATGAAATCATTTCCATCAGTCTGGTAAGGAACCAATTTTACCTTCAAATACTAATTACCATCTGGTTACAACTAGAAGAAGCTTGGTGAAGTATGATGTTTCTGCTTGGATGTAAGAGAATGCTTGGGGTTTTTTAATCCATTTTATTTTATTCTTTGTAAAGATTTTATTTATTTGACACAGAGAGACAGCAAGAGAGGGAACACAAGTAGGGGGTGAGGGAGAGGGAGAAGCAGTCTTCCCGCTGAGCAGGGAGCCCGATGCGGGGCATGATCACCTGAGCCAAAGGCAGACATTTAAAGACTGAGCCACCTAGGCGCCCCGAATGCTAAGGGTTTGAAACCGTCCACCTACCATTCTGCATCAGGATCCACAGTGGACATGAGGATAGCAACCCCCCATCCTGCTGCACATTGCTAGCCCCAGAGGGAGAATACGGACCTTATTCTCGAGTACTCTGGGTCGAGATCAGCAATGCATCTGTGCCAATCCCAGGCTGCAGGACCTGAGGCCTGGTTTTGGAACTTGAGCAAGGCCCCGCTGGTACAGGAGGGCCTCCCTGGCCCATGGTTCCCCCTCCACACACCTGGACCGCCTCCCCCTTTCCTCCTTGCAATTCCTCTTTGTCCCTTCTCCCTACCCCTATCTCCCTCTGATTCTTCCTCACCCTCTCTCAGATTCCTGGTGGTGCCACACTCCCTGGGTGTTGTCCAGGAGTCCCTTGAGAGAGAAGCTTATGAACTTTATGAATTAAAATTAATAAGCGTTATGCAGATCCCGCACAGATCAAGCATGAGATTCAGCTTGGCATTTTTCCATTTATGTGCATAATTTAAACCCCACACTGACACCTAATGAGGTGACAGAGTTAAGTGGCATTTCTAGGAATGTTTAACGTGTAACAGCTTCTCCGTTAGTATGGAACGATTTGAACACCATAAATCTTTCTATCTAAAGGCAAATTCCCAGGACAGAAGGAGGTCTATTTTACTGCCATATGTTCAGTATCATGTTAATTCAGTTCACACTGATTTTTCCTTCGAGATTTCCTTCTGTAGTTTTGTTCCAAAGGGTATTTAATTACCAAACATATGTGGAAATGCTACTTATCATTTCTTCAACGATCCAGCACATTTGCGAATGTGATCAAAGAACATCCTTTGTGGGTTTCACTCTTCTGAAATATACTGAGACTTGCTTTCTGTCCAATTCATGGTTAAATTTTATAAACATATGATATGTCCTTAAAAATAATGACTCTCCTTTATCTGTTTGGTAATAGAACCTAGAGATTTCTGTGTATAAATATATGTATTAATATATATATACATAGTTCTGTATCTGTATCTATATATTCATTTTATATGAAAGTAGAATATTTAGTTTTATTTTTTACATTTTATACCTAAATGTATAATTATTATACATATATTTTATGTATTTAGTTTGTATCTCCTTCTATATGATATGTACTTTATATGATTATGTATCTACTTCTACATTCAGATGTTTTAACTGTCCAAATTTTCTGCATCCTTACTAATTTGGGGGCTGCTGAGAGAGGGCTGTGAAAATTTGTCACTCGAGGATTGTATTTTTCTTGCAGTTTTTTTTTAAGATTTTATTTATTTATTTGAAAGAGAGAGCAGAGAGAGAGAAAAAGCATGAGTGGGGGGAGGGGCAGAGGGTGAGGGAGAAGCAGACTCCCGCTGAGCAGGGAGCTGGATGTGGGGCTCAATTCCAGGTCCCTGGGATCATGACCTGAGCCGAAGGCAGACACTTAACAGACTGAGCCACGCAGGGGCCCCTCTTCTCGCAGTCTTGTCAAACATTCCTTTATATGTTTGGCATCCATGTAATTAAGATCCACAATTTTATTTCCTTTTATCATTTTGTAGCAACTTTTCTTTATATCTAGTAAAGCTTTTGGCCTTATGTGTATTTTACCTGATATTACTATAATCACAGCAGCTTTTCTTTGATTGGTGTTTGTATGGTTTATTGTTTTTCCAGTAGCTTATTTTCAAAATATCTACGACCTTATGTGTTAGATGAGTATCATGTCAAATGTTTATGGGATTTTTTTAAAGATTTTATTTATTTATTTGACAGAGAGAGACACAGCGAGAGAAGGAAGACAAGCAGGGGGAGAGGGAGAGGGAGAAGCTGACTTCCCGCTGAGCAGGGAGCTGGATGTGGGGCTCAATCCCAGGACTCTGGGATCATGACCTGAGCTGAAGGCAGATGCTTAACCAAATGAGCCACCTAGGCATCCCAAAAGTTTCCACTTGATGGTTGGTTCATTGGTTTAGAAAGTTGTGGGGTTTTATCTGGTTTACAGTTGTTGGTCGGTTGGTTGGTTTAGAAAGTTGTGGGTTTTTATCTGGTTTACAGTTGTTGGTCGGTTGGTTGGTTTAGAAAGTTGTGGGTTTTTATCTGGAAAGTTGTTTTATCTGAAAGTTGTGGATTTTATCTTTTGGTCCATTTGCATTCAATGGGACCTTTTTCTCTTCCGTTTTACATTTACCACCTCATGATGTGCATTCTTTTTGTCCAGACTTCTCTATTTTTTCTTCTCTTTTTAAAATCTGTTACTATCTGATATTATGCCCTTCACTTTGATCCTGCCTCATGAGCCACATGGAAACAGTCTAGTTTCACGATAAGTAAGTGGTGTTAAGTTCACCGTGGTTGCCACAGTCCGTATCTTGTGCCCCAACATTATTTCAACCAAAGACCTTAGTTAGCATCTACTGATAACTGGTGGCTGAATTGTTACGATTTTTTTTTTTTTGGTGATTTCTTCTTTCCACTTTCTACTATTTTTTTTTTTGAGGAATCTTTTGTAAGGATTTTTCCCTTCTCTCCAATCCCAATTTTTAAAGCTTTTCTTAAGTAGAACTGTAGACTCATGGATTATCATTCAGTA
>NW_027398690.1:0-10305 GCF_003265705.2 Callorhinus ursinus | reverse complement strand
AGGGAGAGACGAACCGTGAGAGACCATGGACTCTGAGAAACAAACAGTGTTCTAGAGGGGAGGGAGGAGGGAGGACGGGTTAGCCCGGTGATGGGTATTAAGGAGGGCAAGTACTGCATGGAGCACTGGGTGTTATACAAAAACAATGGATCGTGGATCACCACATCAAACACTAATGATGTAATGTATGGTGACTAACATAACATAATAAAATTAAAAAAAAAGAAAAAACCCAATATACAAACTATTTACTCTACAAATTTAGCAAGATTTCTGGATAGAAGATCAATATGTATCAGGAGTTAATTAAAAATGTAATAATAATAATAAATAATAATAAATTCATCAACAAAGGCAACAACAAAAAAGATTTATTTATTTATTTATTTGAGAGACAGAGAGTGAGCAAGCAAGCGAGTAAGAGAGAGCACAAGCTGGGGGAGGGGCAGAAGAAGAGGGAGAAACAGACTCCCCACTGAGCAGGCAGCCCAACATGGTGCTCCATCCCAGGACCCCCGGATCATGATGTGAGCCGAAGGCAGACACTTAACCGACTGAGCCACCCATGCGCCCCCTTTATTGATCTTTTAAATTAGAAAACAGTGGAACACAGCTCTAGAAATATTGTTTTAAAAATATATAAAAAACTATTTTCCATCTATTAATTTTCTCAGTGTTCTTTTTCTGGAACTTCTATTAATAACCAGATTAATTTTCTAATTCTCTATCCTTTCTCTCTTCTTTCTCCAAACACCTGCTGGGTGTTCTCTGCATCAAGTAAGCAGATGTGTCTGTATGTGTGTCAAGGTCTGTGTCAGGGTTTGTATCTGTGCTTCTGTGTGTATGTACATGTATGCATATGTGCCTGTATGAATGTGTTCCATACATGTGGGGGTGTGTGCACACATTTTTGTGCATGCACATGTTCATGTAGACTACTCAGGGTTCCACTAACTCTGTTTGCAGTTGTTCTTTCATCCTGCCCTCCCTTGTGCTCATAGCTCTGAGTTCTGGGTTCTGGTGGGCAACTAGGCTCTGTCCTTGACCCTGTCCCTCTCTCTGCCCATCCAGAGGCTGCAGCGTCTTCCAGCCTGCAGAGCTCTAGAGCTCTGTCCATGGTCTAAAAGATAGTGTTCAGAAACAGACAGAAGTCTCTATGGGAATCTAGTATAGAATAAAGATCCACACCACAGGTGGCATTTCCAATGAGTGTGAAAGAAATGGCTAGTTTAATAAGCAGTGTGTGCATTCCTGCTTGCCATTTAGAAAACAACAGAGCTGGACCCCCTGCCTTTTTCCAGAAAGCAAAATAAATTTCAGGTAGGATGGAGAACCAAATATGAGAAAGGAAAACACAAAAATATGAAAATAAATGGATTTTTTTTTAAAAAGTTTAATCTGGAGGTGAGGAATCCTTTTAAAAAATGTCATGAAATCCAGAAAGCTGAAGGGCAAAAATGATAAGGAAGTTGACTACCTGAACATTGTTTCTAGGGTAGCTCGGCCTTGCTTCCCATGATCCCTTCCCTCTTTGGATGCTAGGGGTCCTGTGGCTGTCCTGTGTGGGCTAGCCCTTTCCACCCACATTCCTTTTATTGCTTGTCCATGCCCTCTTGGCTGCTTGACCACGTCTGGGCCACTCGGACTCCGGACTCCGTCTGAGAATTGTGAATCTGGAGCCAGGGTCCACAGGGTCTGAAAGTGGCGGTAGTTCCCTGAGGAGACCATCTAGCACTTGTACCTCAGATCACCAGGGGTGTTCACTTCCCAAGGCTCCGGTGTTCCCGTTTGCTTGTGGTTCTGTGAGGGCCCCTGTCCTTTTATGAGTTCCATTTCTGTTTAAGTTAGCCGAAGTCAGTGTTTATGGTTTGCACTCAGAGGACTCTTAACAAACGGAGATCTGGATTGGGGGGAAACATCCCCTGCCTCACTCTGCTCCCCTCCTCCCATAAAACATGCTAAACCAGTTGAAAAAATGTAATAAAATGGGAAAATACTTACAGTAGGAATAAATGCGCCATTATAGATAAGTAAAGAATATTAATGGCCAGTTCACAAAAGGAAAATACTACCAATAAATACACGAAAAGATGTTTACTCTTTCTAATAAGCAAAGCTATACAAACTTAAAAAAAATCAACTATTTAACATCTATTAGGTTTTTCTGGTGGCAGAGCTGTGCTCGCTTCGGCAGCACATATACTAAAATTTCTGGTGGCAGAGTAAACCACAGGCTGTATTTTCCAACAGTTGATACCTTTCAAGGAGATCTTTTCTGAAGCTCAAATCTCTATTTCCTTACCTTTCTGGGTATTTGGTTCTGTTTTCCAACGCCTTGTCCATTGACCGGGGGTGTGCCTTCCTTTGGTCTCTAAGCTGTGACACACTCTACAGAGGAGATCTGCAAGAACCCGGCTGGCTTCGAGTGGGGAACGCTGTGGAGCCAGGCTAAGCTGAGATCTCTGCACATCTGCTCTGGGCGCTCAGCCTGCCAGGGCCCACCGCCAGACCCCTCCACTGGGCTCCCTCCATCTCTGCCTCCCACTTCTCCGACCAGTCCACGTTCTAGAACCACATCCTCCACCTGCTGCTGCTAACGAAGCTCTCTCTCTGGAGTTTTACTGGGGCCCACCTCTGTAACAACTGCCAGCCCTGCAGGGGTGCCTTGGGTAAGGAAGGGGTAAGAACTACCCGGGGCTGGAGGTGGTGGTGGTCTGGGCAGACAAGAAGGAAGGGTCCCAGGAAAGAAGAGAGCCCCAGGGCAATGCAGGCGGTAGGGGCAGGCAGGTGGCTGGCAAGTGGGAGAGATGGCGGGTGCGGATGAAGGCGTGCGTGCATCTGTCCATGCGCTGGTGTCTGTGCGCAAGGAGGAGGGTGAGCATGAGTCCAGAGCTTGCCGGTGTGGGAATGGAGAGCCCCGACCCACCGCGGGGGAGGAGCTCCCGGGAGAGGCGGAGGCTCGGGCTCCAGGTTGGAGGGGGCATCAGGGTGCAGGGGGAGGGTGTGTGTGTGTGTGAGGGGGGAGCAAGGGAAAGGACCCGCTCCCTTTGCCCTAACTCCTGCCAGGTCTCTCTTTCCTCCCCCTCCTCTTCTCCGTATACCCTGTCTGTGCTCATTTCCTCTCCTGGCTCCGGACACGCGTGGGACTCCAGGCCTGGTCACCTCCTTGAGCACGGTGGGCTGTTTCTGGCAAAGCTGCCTGCAGAGACGACCACCTCCTGTGCATGAGGGACATTGGCGCCGGGGCAGTCATAATGCTTAGGCGCCGGGTTCTACATTCTGCTCATAAAACGTGCACCTCATTCTCCATAAGCTGGGGGGATATTTGCTAGGTTTTTTTGAGACTTGTTTTTCGAAGTTCAGTCATAAATGAAATGGTGTATCTTGCCGTTGTCCTAGGATGCACACTGGCGAATACTCCACCTGCAGTGTAAACGGTGCTCCTCAATCATCACAGGAGTGGGGCGCAGCTGGGCTGCAGCGCAGCGGGGAGACCTCCAGCACCTCCAGCGGAGGCCACCTGCCGCTCCCGACCTTCCAGAGCCCCAAGGGGTCGGTCTCTCCGTCCCAGCTTTTCCACCTGCCTCCTGCCTGGAGCACACCTGCAGAGAGCCGGCTCCTCTCCTTCCTGACGGCGGTGGCTTGGAGTGGCCTGAGTGTGCTTTTGTTACTCTGCCAAAAGGCAACCTAAAGCGTTCTGATTGTTAAATAATTCAGAAAACGTTCATCTATCTCTGTCACTCCTGTTAAATGCAGAGCAAGAAAATAGAAAACAGTGAGGAAAGAGTGTTTAATGTGATGTGAGAGCATTAACGTTTCTAAAGTATCTCAGCCCATAGAGGTGATAAAGCAGATAGCAAACCAAATATTAAGTGCTAACTTCTCAAAGCATTGTCTTCAAGTTCTGCCCAGGCAAGTAATTCTCCAGTATTCTGTAGCCAGTTTGCCAAGAGGGTGTTTTTCGGTTCTGATGATGTCAGTGAGTTTCATCCATACGGTAGCATGTATTAATCCTTATTTCCTTTTTTAGGGCGCCTGCGTGGCTCAGGGGGTTAAGTGCCTTCTGCTCAGGTCCTGATCTCAGGGTCCTCAGATCCAGCCCTCCGTGAAGCCCCACATGGGGCTCCCTGCTCAGTGGGGAGTCTGCTTTCTCCCTCTCCTTCTGCAACCGTCCCCGCCCCCCCGCTCATGCATGCTCTCTCTCTCTCAAATAAATAAATAAATAAATAAATAAATAAATAAAATCTTTTAAAAAACTTATTTCCTTTTCATTGTTGAATAGTATTACAGGTATGGATAGACCACATTTATCTGTTCAGCAGTCGATGGACATTTCAGTTATTTCTGATTTGAGGCTATTATGAACAATGCTGCTATAAACATTTGTGTACAAGTTTTTCTGTGGAAGGATGTTTTCATTTTTCTTGGTGGATTCCTAGGAGCAAAATTGCGGGGGTTATAGAGTAAATTTACGTTTATCTTTTTTTTTAAGATTTTATTTATTTGACAGACAGAGAGAGGGGAACAGGGGGAGAGGGAGAGGCGGGCTCCCCGCAGAGCAGAGAGCCCGATGCGGGACTCGATCTCAGAACCCTGAGATCATGACCCTAGTGGAAGGCAGACGCTCAACCGACTGAGCCACCCAGGCGCCCCCCCCCACCACGTTTACCTTTTTAAGGAACTGCTAAAGGGCATGGCCCTCTGGTTTTTCCTACTCGGAATCACCTTTTCCTGCGCAGATAAAGCGTGGTTTCCAGGGAGACTGACGCTTCCCGCCACTGCAGTGGCAGCGGGCGTGGGCGGTGACGTTGTTAGCTCTCTCCCTCCAAATCACTTGTGCAGAGATAGCAGGTCCTAAAACATGACAAAGCAACAGATGCTCATCTGATGAACTCCAGAATTTAGTAAAATATGAGTTTTTACTCATATTATATATGAGAGGGCATCTGAATTACCTTTGGTGGAAAAAATATAGCTAATTTGATTAAAGCCTTTCCTTCTGTCTATATAAAAGTATGCTTTGGGTTTGTGTTATTATGACTGTCTAGAAACACTTTGTTTCTTTTCTTTTTTAACTTCTACTCCTCTGTTGAAAGAGCTCTTTGGAGGGTACCATAATTATGAATGTGGCCACTAGACAGCTCACCTTCTGGCTCCACTTACTACCAAACTGTGTGATCTTGGGGAAATGATGGCACTTTTCTAACCCCGAGTTTTCTCATCCACGAAATGGGGAGAATCATGTACTTATCTCTTTATATTATTTTGAAAATTACATGAGAAAGTGCAAGTCAAGCATTTAGCTTATTGCCTGGTGCAGAGTAAGCACTTAAAAAGGCTAGCCAATTTTTTTTTTAAGATTTTATTTATTTATTTGTTTGACAGAGAAAGCACAAGCGGGGGGAAGGAGCAGCCAGCAGAGGCAGAGGGAGAAGCAGGCTCTCCGCCGAGCAGGGAGCCCGATGCGGGACTCGATCCTAGGACCCTGGGATCATGACCTGAGCCGAAGGCAGACGCTTCACCGACTGAGCCACCCAGGCGCCCCAATGCTAGCTATTTTTTTTTTAAGATTTTATTTATTTATCTGACAGAGAGACACACAGTGAGAGAGGGAACACAAGCAGGGGGAGTGGGAGAGGGAGAAGCAGGCTTCCCGCCGAGCAGGGAGCCCGATGTGGGGCTCGATCCCAGGACCCTGGGACCATGACCTGAGCCGAAGGCAGACACTTAATGGCTGAGCCACCCAGGCGCCCCAATGCTAGCTATTTTTATCATTATTATAAAACTAGTTCATCTGCTTTTAGACTTGTTCACTTGTCAAGTCTCTGTGTTGGCTGTTGAATTCCCCAATATTCTGCAGCTGTGTTGCATTTCCCGAGGAGGTGCTTTACTCTGTTATTCTGACATCCCTCTGGTCCCCCCCAGTTCAGCCTGGCAACCAACACTGGCTTTGATCGCTCTGACATCCGTCCTTTGCACATGTTCAGCCGACTGGAATTGTAGCAAAGCAACAACTTTAGGCTGATAAACTCACTACATTCCTACACTTCATTTAAGGAGAATGATTGTAAGAAGTTTGAAAGAGTATAAGATGGAAATAAAAGTCATCATCCAGAGATGATTATGGTTACATTTTAACACCTCTCTCTCTAGATAGGGATATGTGTGTGTGTGTGTATAAGATATATTTTATATATGTGTATATATGTATATTAAAAACAGATGACAATGTATATACAGTTTTGCATTTCCCCTTTGTTCATTTAACATTATAATTTCTCAAGCCATTACATATTTTTTGAACATTTTATTTTTAAAGAGATTTTAGTTTTTTTTTTAAGAATTTTAACTTACTTCCTCATTCTTTTGTCATTAGGCTTGTTTTCCAACTTTTTGCTTTTATAAAAGACATTATTATGAGTATCTTAGGGCAAGCATTTAAAAACTCACTTCCTGAGCTACCATATGATCCAGCAATTGCACTACTGGGTATTTACCACAAAGATACAAATGTAGGGATCTGAAGGGGTATGTGCACCCCAATGTTTATAGCAGCAATGTCCACAATAGCCAAACTGTGGAAAGAGCCAAGATGTCCATCGACAGATGAATGGATAAAGAAGATGTGGTATGTATATATACAATGGAATATTATGCAGCCATCAAAAGGAATGAAATCTTGCCATTTGCAACAACGTGGATGGAACTGGAGCAAAATAAGTCAATCAGAGAAAGACATGTATCATATGACCTCACTGATATGAGGAATTCTTAATCTCAGGAAACAAACTAAGTGTTGCTACAGTGGTGGGGGTTGGGAGGGATGGGGTGGCTGGGTGACAGACATTGGGTAGGGTATGTGCTATGGTGAGCGCTGTGAATTGTGCAAGACTGTTGAATCACAGATCTGTACCTCTGAAACAAATAATGCAATATATGTTAAGAAAAAAGAAAAAGAAGATAGCAGGAGGGGAAGAATGAAGGGGAGTAAGTCGGAGGGGGAGACGAACCATGAGAGACAATGGACTCTGAAAAACAAACTGAGGGTTCTAGAGGGGAGGAGGGTGGAGGATGGGTTAGCCTGGTGATAGGTATTAAAGAGGGCACATGCTGCGTGGAGCACTGGGTGTTATGCACAAACAATGAATCATGGAACACTACATCAAAAACCAATGATGTAATGTATGGTGATTAACATAACAATAAAAAATAAAAAAAACTCACTTCCTTTAAAAACTAATGATGTACTATATGTTGGCTAGCTAAACATAATGAAAAACCTTACTTCCTTTATTAGTATTGCAAACATTGAGGAATAGTTTACAGTGAAACGTGCAGATCTTAACTGTACAGTTTGATGAGTTTTGAAAAAATGCACACACCCAATATCCACTCCTTTGTCAAAAAAAAAAAAATCTCCTATTACCCCAGGAAGTTCCCTTGAGTCCCTTTTCGGTGAATCTCTACAACCTGACCCTTAGAATTTTTTTGGTTTTTCTTAAACTTCATTTAAAGGGAATTGTTAAAAGAAAGTTTCCCACAGATGATCTGCAGATCCATTTACTAGATCAAGTAGGCTTTTGTCAAGGAACGTTCAGTCTAGGAGATTAGAAAGCAGCTTTAAAGAGTTGTGCAAGGCAAGAGATTGTTTTTTATTGAGGCATGATTGGTAGCTAACATATTAGTTTCAGGTGTACAACATGATGAGTCAATATTTGTATATATTGTGAAGTGATCATAAGAAGTCTAGTTAACATTTGTTACCATACACAGTTACAAATACTTGTTCTTTGATAAGATCTTTAAGATCTACTCTTTCAGCAACTTACAAATATACAACATAGTATTGTTAACTATAGTCACCAGGTTGTACATGACATCCCTGGGGCTTATTTATTTTATAACTGGAAGTTTGTGCTTTTTGACCACCTTCACCCATTCTGCTCCCCACTCCATGCCCCCATATACAGGTATACCTTGTTCCGTTGTCCTTTACTGTGTTCTTCACAGATAGTCACGTTTCTTACAAGTGGAACAAGTCCATTGGCCCCATTTTCCCAACAGCATTTGCTCCCTTTAGTCTCTGGGTCACATTTGGTAATTCTTGCAATGTTTCAGACTTTTTCATTATTATTACATTTGTTACAGTGAGACTGTGATCAACGATTGCTATTTGCTAAAAGCTCAGATTATGGTTAGCATTTTTTTGCAATAAAGTGTTTTTTAATTAAGGTATGCATATTTTTGTAGACATAATGCTATTGCAAACTTAACAGACTACAGTATAGAGTAAACATAACTTTTATATGCACTGGGGAACCTAAAATTTCATTTGACTCACTTTATTGGGATATTTGCTTTATTGCAGTGGTCTGGAACCAAATCTGCAATATCTCTGATGTATGCCTGTATGAGTGAGCTCATATGGTCTTCCTAGTCTGACTTATTGCACTTAGCATAATGCCATCAAGGTCCATCCATGTCATAAATGGCAAGATTTCCTTCTTTTTTATGGCTTGGTAATATTCCATTATATATATAATGGTTGTTTCCACATCTTGGCTATTGTAAATAATGCTGCAATAAACTTGGCACAGATATCTTTTTGAGTAAGTATTTTTGTTTCTTACAGATGAATACCCAGAAGTGGAATTGCTGGATCATATGGTATTTCTATTTAAAATTTTTTTTATTTATTTGAGAGAGAGAGCATGCAAGCAGGAGTGGGGGGAGGAGCAGAGGGAAAGGGACAAGTAGACTCCCCACCGAGCATAGAGCCCTACATGGGGCTCATCTCACAACCCTGTGACCATGACCTGAGCTGAAATCAAGAGTAGGACACTTGGCCCACGGAGCCACCCATGTGCCCCTGGTATTTCTATTTTACATTTTTTGAGGAACCTCCATACCATTTTCCATAGTAGCTGAACCAATTTACATTCCCAGCAACAGTGCACGAGGGTTCCCTTTTCTTCACATCCTCAGCAACGCTTGTTGTTCCTTGTCTTTTTGATACTACCCGTTCTAAGAGGTGGGAGGTGCTATCTCACTGTGGTTCTGATTTGCATTTCCCAGATCATTAGTGATGTTGAACACCTGGCAAGACATTCTTATAAATTAAAGTGAGCAGGAACAAGGACGTTCTACTGGGCATTTGCTGACTGATTAAAGCAGGGTTACTTTCCTTATATGGAGCAAAGGGACATTTTGGAACCATGTTAGGTAATTTGTGCTGGACAGATGAGTGCTGATTGGCTGGCCTAGGCCTTTCTTTTCTGGGGGAGCCAAGCACAGAGCATAGTAACTTAAGTTTTGGTTTGCTTATGTGGGGCTTAGCATGAGGAACTTCAAGTTTGACCTAATCTGGTTACTTCAAATGGGATTATACTGTCTACTCTTTTGTGTCTTGTTTTCACTCAGCATAATGTTTTTGAGATCCATCTACGTTGTTGTATACATTGGTAATTTATTCCTAAGTCATAGTCCATTATATGAATACATGGCAATTTGTTGATCCATTTACCTGTTGATGGGTATTTGGGTTGTTTCCAGTTTGAGGCTATTAAGAATAAAGCTGCTATTAATATTCTTTTTTAAGTCTGCTTGTAAATATGTGTACATTTCTCTTGGGCAAATACCCAAAGGCAGAATTTCTGGGTCATAGGGAAGGTATACATTTAACTATATTGGAAATTACAAGTTTTTAAAAAGTGGTCATAACATTTTACACTCCCACCAGCAAGTGTGAGTTCTGGTTGTTCACCATCTTCTATAGTACTTGGAGATGTTAATCTTAATTTCAGCATCATGGTGTGTAGTGGAATGTCACTGTGTTTTAATTTGCATTTCCCTGATCATTAACAAATTTGTCTTTATACAATTGAGTTGTAGGAGTTACTTATATATTCTAGAACAGGTCCTTTTTCAGATGTATGCATTGTGAAATGCATATGCATTTTCTCCTTGTCTGTGGCTTACCTATTTGTTCTCTTGGTGTTGTTTCTTGATGAAGGGAAGTTTTCTTTTTAATGATGTCCAATTTATAAGTTTTTTCTTTTATGGTTAGTGCTTTCTATGTCTTGTGGGTTTTTTTTTAATTTTATTATGTTAGTCACCATACAATACATCATTAGTTTTTGATGTGGTGATCCATGATCCACTGTTTTTGTATATCACCCACTGCTCCATGCAGTACGTGCCCTCCTTAATACCCATCACCGGGCTAACCCGTCCTCCCTCCCCCCTCCCCTCTAGAACCCTGTTTGTTTCTCAGAGTCCATGGTCTCTCACGGTTCGTCTCTCCCT
>NW_027398689.1:1202-10307 GCF_003265705.2 Callorhinus ursinus | reverse complement strand
ATAGACTTACAGCCTAGGTTCATTTCATCCCTGATCTGTCCACGCTGGGGCAAGCTTGGGGGGGGGCGATCTGAGTTAGGGGTGTGGGATTTCGGGTGAGTGTGAAGCTCAGGGTTTGCGGGTAGGGGCCGTTGAAAGTGGCATTTCGCTGGGATGGGCACCCAGACTTCTCCTACTCGGAAAGTTTTGCCTTGAGTTTCTAATGGTGCGGTTCCTTTCTGGGAGACAGACTGAATCCTCTGGTATTGCTCAGATGCCCCCAATCCCTGTGGCTTTAGAGCCAGGTCTCTGGGGTCAGAGACCTCAGAAGCCCGCGAGCGATAGTGTTAGGGCCTAGGGGCATGGCAGGCCCGACGTGGCAGCAGCGGGGGTTTATCTTGATGGCCTGGGTCAGGTTGAGTGTCAGGCTCGGTGTTTGTCGCCATAGGCTGCAAAATTTATGCATTCCTTAGGATGGGCATTCAGAGTTCTCCTGCTCTGAATGCTTTCCGGAGTTCCAAATGCCGCGTTTCCATTTTGGGTGGCAACCTGGGTAGCTCGATATTGCTCCGGTGTCCCGAATGTGTGGGGCTTTGGAGGCAGGGTCTGGGGACTGACCCCTCACAAGCCAACCGAGGGTGAGGGTTAGGACATAGAGGCACGGGAGACCTGACCTCCCAGCAATGCGTCGAGGTTCCCGGGGGAGAGGGTTGAAGGCGTGGGTCAGCGTGATTGTCTTGCACTTCTTTGCGGCCGGGGCACCGATGAAAGGGTGGGTGCACTGGGATGGGCATGCAGCGTTCTCCTGCTGTGAATCCTTTCCGGAGTTCCAAACAGTGGGGTTTCTCACTGGGTGGCAAGCTCAGTCCTCTGGTATTGCTTAGGTGTCCCTTGCCTTTGGGGCTCTGGAGCGAGACTACCGGGAACAAAGCACTCAGGAGCCAATCTAGGCTTGTGGTTAGGGCCTAGGGGCACGGCATGCAGGGTTCTCCTCCCAGTGCTTTCGGAAGTGCCAAATGGCGCATTTTGCTTTGCGGTGTCAGGCTGAGTCCTCTGGTATTTCTCAGGTGGCCCAAATCCCTGGGGCATGGAGCCAGGGACCTAGGGAGAGAGCTCTCTGAAGCCGAGTGAGGGTTAGGGTTAGGGCCCAGGTGCACGACACTCCTGGTGTGCAGGAACTGTGGCGAGCTTGGGATGGGCTGTATGTCTTGAGGTTGGGGGTCAGGTTGAGTGTCAGGCTCAGCGTTTGCTGCAAGGTTGCACAGAAAGTGTAGTTTTGCTGGGGTGGGCATCAGAGTTCTGCTCTGAATGCTTTCCAGAGTCCCAGTGGCGGGGTTTCCTTCTGGGTGGCAGCCTGAGTCCCTTGATATTGCTCGGGTGTCCTGAATCCTTGGGGCTTTGGAGCCAGGGTCTGGGGACAGACCACTCAGAACCCAACCTAGGGTTAGTCTTTGGGCATAGGGCCAAGACACGCCTGATGTGCCAGGGCTGCGATGAGCTTCCCGAGGTGTGAGTTGAGGCCGTGTGTTGGGGAAGCGCCAGGCTCAGGGATTGCAGACTGAGCACATTGTACTTGGGGTTCGTTGGGATGGACCAGCACAGTTCTCCTGCTCTGAATGCTTAACGGAGTTCCCAATGGCACGTTTTCCTTTTTAGTGTCAGGCAGAATCTTCTGGTACTGGTCAGGTGTCCCAAAGCCCTGGGGCTTTGGAGCCAGGCTCTAGGGACAGAGTACTCAGAAGCCAAGCTAGGGTTAGTCTTAGGGCTTAGGGGCATGAGAAGGCTGATGTGCCGGCGCTGTGATGAGACTCCTTGGGTCAGAGTTGAAGCCATGGGTCAGGGCGGAAAGTCAGGCTCAAAGATTGCAGTCTGGGCATATTGAACTTGGGGTTCGTTGGGATTGATGGGCACAGTTCTCTCGGAATGCTTATTGGAGTTCCCAATGGCACATTTTCCTTTTTAGTGGCAGGCTGAGACCTCTGGCACTGGTAGGTGTCTCAGATCCCTGGGGCTTTGGAGCAAGGTTCTGGGGACAGAGTGCTCTGAAGCCAACCTAGGGTTAAGCTTACGGCTTAGGGGCATGACAGGAGCATCCCTGGGTCTGAGTTGAGGCCGTGGGTCAGGTTGAGTGTCAGGCTCAGGGTTGGCCGCCAGAGGGCGCCAAATTTGTGCGTTGACTGGGATGGGCACTCAGAGTTCTAGTGTTCTGAACGCTCTCCGGAGTTCCAAGTCGTGTTTTTGAATTCTTTTTGGCAAGCTGAGTCCTCTAGTGTTGCTCTAGCTATTGCTATCCCTGGGGCTTAGAAGCCAAGCTCTTGGGTCAGAAGCTCAGAAGCTAATCTAGGGATAGGCTTATGGCCTAGGGTCATTTCAGCCCTGATCTGCCCACACTGGGGCAAGCTTTGGGGGGCAGGGGATCTGAGTTGGGGCGGGGGTGAGAGTGAGAGTCAGGTCAGGGTTTGCAGGCAGGGGGCCGTTGAAAGTGGCATTTCGCTCGGATGGGCACGCAGAGTTCTACTGGGAAAACTTTGCCGCAGGTTCCCAATCGGGCAGTTTCCTTCTGGGAGAGAGGGTGAATCCTCTGGTATTGCTAAGTTGCCCCCTATCCCCGTGGCTTTAGAGCCAGGCTTCTGGGGCCAGAGTCCTCAGAAGCCAGCGAGGGATAGGGTTAGGGTCTAGGGGCACTGAAGACCCGATGTGTAAGCACTGTGGCCTGCTGACCAGGGCTTTGTCTTGAGGGTGTGGGTCAGGTTGAGTGTCAGGCTCAGGGTTTGCCACCAGGGGGCGAAGAAAATGTAGGTTTGCTGGAATGGGCATTCAGAGTTCTCCTGCTCTGAATGCTTTCCGGAGTTGCCAGTGGTGCGGTTTCCGTCCGGGTGACAGCCTGAGTCCCTTGATACTGCTCGGGTGTCCCGAATCCTTTGTGCTTTGGACCCAGGCCCTGGAGAGTGACCGCTCAGAAGCCAACGTAGGGTGAGGCTTAGGGCTGAGGGGTACGACAGGCCTGATGTGCCGGCGCTGTGATGAGCTTCCCGGGGTCTGAGTTGAGGCTGTGGGTCGGGGGGAGTGTCAGGCTCAGGGATTGTGGCGTGGGCACGTTGAACTTGGGTTCCGTTGGGATGGACCAGCACAGATCTCCTGTTCTGAAGGCTTACTGGAGTTCCCAATGGCACATTTTCTGTTTTAGTGGCAGGCTGAGTCCTCTGGTAATGGTCAGGTGTCCCAAATCCCTAGGGCTTTGGAGTCAAGCCCCTGGGGACAGACACTCAGAGGCCTCTAGGGTGACGGTTAGGGCCTAGGGGCACGGCAGGGCTGATGTGTAAGCTCTGTAACCTGCTCTGGGGGCTTTGTCTTGAGGGCATGGGGCAGGTTGTGTCAGGCTCAGAGTTGGCCGCCAGAGGGCGCCAAATTTGTGCGTTGGTTGGGATGGGCATTCAGAGTTGTCCTATTCTGAAACCTCTCCAGAGTTGCAAGTAGTGTGTTTGAATTGTTTTTGGCAAGGTGAGTCCTCTGGTGTTGCTCATTGATTGCCATCCCTGGGGCTTTGGAGCCAGGTTTCTGGATCCAGAAACTTAGAAGCCAACCTAGGAATAGACCTAGGGCCTAGGGTCATTGGAGCACTGATATGGGCACGCTGGGGCAAGCTTTGGGTGGCGGGGGATCTGAGTGGGGGTCGTGGGTCAGGGTGAATGTCAGTCTCAGGGTTTGTGGGCAGGTGGCCGTTGAATGTGGCATTTCGCTGGGATGTGCATGCAGATTTCTACTCATAAAGTTTGCCCCGATTTCCCAATGTTGTGATTTCCTTCTCGAGACAGGCTGAATCCTCTGGTATTGCTCAGGTGCCCCCAATCCCTGTGTTTTTAGAGCCAGGCCTCTGGGTCCAGAGCCCTCAGAAGCCAGAGAGGGGTAGGGTTAAGGCCTTGGGGCACGGCAGGCCCATCATGCCAGCACTATGGCCTGCTTCCCTTGGAGTTTGTCTTGAGGGCGTGGGTAGGTTGAGTGTCAGGCTCAGGGTTTGCCGCTAGAGGGCAGAAAATTTTTGCATTCCTTGGGATGGGCATTCAGAGTTCTCCTGCTCTGAATGCTTTCCCGAGTACCAAATGGCGCATTTTCCTTCTGGGTGGCAGCCTGAGTCGCTCAATATTGCTCGGGTGTCCCGAATCTGTGGGGCTTTGTAGCCAGACTCTGGGGACTGACCCCTCAGAAGCCACCCGAGGGTGAGGGATAGGACATAGGGGCACGGGAGACCTGACCTCCTAGCACTGCGTCGAAGTTCCCCGGGGGTGAGGTTTGAAGGCGTGGGTCAGCGTGAGTGTCTGGCTCTTCTTTTCGGCCAGGGGACCACTGAAAGGGTGGGTGCGCTGGGATGGGCATGCAGCATTCTCCTCCTGTGAATCTTTCCGGAGTTCCAAACAGTGGGGTTTCTCACTGGGTGGGAAGCTCACTCCTCTGGTATTGCTCAGGTGTCCCTTGTCTTTGGGGCTCTGGGGCGAGACCTCCGAGAACAAAGCACTCAAGAGCCAATCTAGTTTTCAGGTGAGGGCCTAGGGGCATAGCATGTAGGGTTCTCCTCTCAGTACTTTTGGAATTGCCAAACGGTGCATTTTGATTTGTGGTGTCAGGCTGTGTCCTCTGGTATTGCTCAGGTGGCCCAAATCCCTGTGTAATGGAGCCAGGGACCTAGGGAGAAAGCTCTCCGAAGCCAAGTGAGTGTTAGCGTTAGGGCCCAGGTGCACGGCACTCCTGGTGTGCGGGAACTGTGGTGAGCTTGGGATGGGCGGTGTGTCTTGAGGGCGGGAGTCAGGTTGAGTGTCAGGCTCAGGGTTTGCCGCCAGGTGGCGGGGAAAGTGCAGTTTCGCCGGGATGGGCATTCAGCGTTCTGATCTGAAAGCTTTCCGGAGATCCGAGTGGTGCGGTTTCCTTCTGGGTGGCAGCTGGATTCACTTGATACTGCTCGGGTGTCCCGAATACCTGGTGCTTTGGAGCAAGGCTCTGGGGAGAGACGCTCAGAAGCCGACCCCGGGTTAGGCTTGGGGCTGAGGGACACACCAGGCCTGATGTGCCGGTGATATGATGAGCTTCCGGGGGACGGATTTGAGGCCGTGGGTCAGGGAGTGTGTCAGGCTCAGGGATTGCGGCCTGGGTACATTGACCTCGGTGTTCGTTGGGAGGGACCGGCACATTTCTCCTGCTCAGAAAGCTTTCCGGAGTTCCCCATGGCATGTTTTTCTTTTTATTGGCAGGGTGAGTCCTCTGGCCACGGTCAGGTGTCCCCAGTCCCTAGGGTTTTGGAGCCAGGCCTCTGGGGGGAACAAACCCTTCAGAAGCCCCGGAGGGTCACGGTTAGGGCCTAGGCAATGGCAGCCCTGAGTTGCAAGGGCTGTAGGATGCTCTGTGGGATTTGACTTGAGGGCGAGGGTCATGTTGAGCATCCGGTTCAGGGTTGGATGGCAGAAGGCGCAAAATGTGTGCATTGACTGGGATGGGCATTCAGATTTCTCGTGTTCTGAACGCTTTCCGGAGTTGAAAGTAGTGTGTTTGAATTCCTTTTGGCATTGGAGTCCTCTGGTGTGGCTCACTTACTGCCATCCCTGGGGGGCTTTGGAGGCAGGCTCCGGGGACAGACCCACTCAGATGCCAAGATAGGGTGAGGCTTAGGGCTTAGGGGCATGACATGCCTGATGTGCCAGTGCTCTGATGAGCTTCCCGGGGCCTGAGTTGAGACCGTGGTTCGGCGGGGAGTGTCAGTCTCAGGGATTGCGGCCTGGGCACGTTGAACTCGGGGCTCCTGGGGACGGTCCAGCATAGTTCTCCCACTCAGAATGCTTACCGGATTTGCCCATGGCACGTATTCCTTTTTCGTGGCAGGCTGAGTCCTCTGGCCCTGGTCACGTGTCCCAATTGCCTGAGGCTTTAGAGTCAGGCTCTCTCCAGAGAGCGTTCAGAACAGGACATCTCAGAATGCCCTTTCCAACCAATGCACAAACTTGGCGCCCACAGGCGGCCAACCCTGAGCCAGACTCTCAACCTGACCCACTCCCCCAAAACAAACCCCCCAAGAGCTGGCTACAATGCTTGCACATCAATGCTGCCGTGACCCTCGGCCCTAAACGGCACCCCACGGAGGCTTCTGAAGGCTCTGTTCCCAGGCGCCCGGCTCCAAAGCCCCAGGGACCGGGGACACCTGAACAGGGCCAGGGGACTCAGCCTGCCAATAAACAGGAACACGTGCCATGAGGAACACCGGTAAACATTCCGAGCAGGAGAACTATGCCGGTCCGTCCCCACGAACCCCGAGTTCAAACGTGCCCGGGCCACAATCTCTGTCATGCCCCTAAGCCCTAAGCCTCACCCTAGCTTGGTTTCTGAGCGGGGTCTGGCCCCAGAGCCTGACTCCAAAGCCTCAGGTACTTGGGACACGTGACCAGGGCCAGAGGACTCAGCCTGCCACGAAAAAGGAAAACGTGCCATTGGCAAATCTGGTAAGCATTCCGAGCGGGAGAACTGTGCCGGATGGCCCCAGAACTGTGCTGGACCGTCCCAACGAGCCCCGAGTTCAAGGTGCCCGGGCCGCAATCCCTGAGCCTGACACTCCCCGCTGACCCACGTCCTCAAATCAGACCCCAGGATGCTTATCACAGCGCTGGCAGATCGGGCATGTCATGCCCTTAAGCCCTAAGCCTCACCTTAGCTTGGCATCTGAGCGGGTCTGTCCCCGGACCCTGGCTCCAAAGCCCCCCATGGATGGCGGTAACTGAGCGACAGCAGAGGACTCCAATGCCAAAAAGAATTCAAACAGACTACTTTCAACTCCGGAAAGCGTTCAGAATACGAGAAATCTGAATGCCCATCCCAGCCAATGCACACATTTGGCGCCTTCTGGCAGCCAACCCTGAACCGAATGCTCAACCTGACACTCGCCCTCAAGACAAACGCCCCAGAGCGGACTACAGGCCTTGCACGTCAGGGCTGCCATTCCCCAGGAATTAACCGTGACCCTATGGGACTTCTGAGGGGTCTATTCCCCTCAGGGGCCTGGCTCCAAAGCCCTAGGGACAGGGGACACCTGACCGGGCCCAGAGGATTCAGCCTGCCACTAAAAACGAAAACATGCCATGGGGAACTCCAGAAAGCTTTCCGAGGAGAACTGTGCCGGTCCATCCCAACGAACCCCGAGGTCAACGTACCCAGCCCGCAATCCCTGAGTCTGACACTCCCCCTGACACACGGCCTCAACTCAGTCCCCAGGAAGATCATCACAGCGCCATCACATCAGGCCTGGCTTGCCCCTCAGCCCCAAGCCTAACCCGAGGTTGGCTTCTGAGCGTCCCTCCCCAGAGCCTTGCTCCAAAGCACCAGGTATTCGGGACACCCGAGCAGTATCAAGGGACTCGGGCTACCACCCAGAAAGAAACTGCACCACTTGGATCTCCGGAAAGCATTCAGAGCAGAACGCTGAAAGCCCATCCCGGCGAAACTGCACTTTCTGCGCCGCCTGATGGCAAACCCTGAGCCTGACACTCAACCTGACTCCCGCCCTCAAGACACACAGCCCATCCGAAGCTCGCCACAGTTAATGCACACCAGGAGTGCCATGCACCTGGGCATTAACCCTAACCCTCACCCTCACGTGGCTTCGGAGAGGTCTCTCCCTAGGTCCCTGGCTCCATGCCCCAGGGATTTGGGCCACCTGAGCAATACCAGAAGAGAGAGACTCACACCATAAAGCAAAATGCGCCGTTTCCAGTTCTGAAAGTGCTGAGACCAGGAGAGCTCTGCCTGCCGTGCCCCTAGGGCCTAACCCCAACCCTAGGTGGGCTCTTGAGTGCCTCCTTCCCGCAGGTCTTGCTCCAGAGCCCCATGGACAGGGGACATCTGAGCAATACCAAAAGACTCAGCTTGCCATCCAGAACGAAACCCGGCCAGTGGGAACCCCAGAAAGGATTCTTAGCACGAGAGCGCTGCACGCCTCCCCCCCCACGGAACCCACACTTTCAGCGGTCCCCGGGCCGAAAAGAGGAGCAAGACACTCACGCTGACTAAAGACACTCAAGCTGACCCACGCCGCGAACATCACCGCTGGGACCCTCGACGCGGTGCCGGCACAACAGGCCTCCCGTGTCCCTGTGTCCTTCAGTTCACCCGACGTTGGCTGCGGAGGGGTCAATCCCCAGACTCTGACTCCAAAGCCCCAAAGATTCGGGACACCCGAGCAATACGGAGGGACTCGAGCTGCCACCCTGAAGGAAAACGCAGCATTGGGAACTCAGGAAGTCATTCAGAGCAGGAGAACTGTGAATGCCCATCCCAAGGAATGCACAAATTTTGTGCCCTCGGGCGGCCAGCCCTGAGCCTGATGCCCAACCTGACACACGACCTCAAGACAAACCCCCGGGGAAGGAGGCCACAGTGCTGGCACGTCAGACCTGCTCTGCCCCTACGCCCTCACCCTATCACTCGCCGCGGGCCTCACCGCTGGGAACTCGGGGCAAAGCTTTCCGAATAGGAGTACTCTGCATGTACATCCCGGCAAAATGCCACATTCAATGCCGCCCTGCCCTCCAAACCTGAGCCTGACACTCACCCGGACCCACACCCCTGACTCGGATCCCCCGCACCCCAAAGCTGGCCCCAGCGTGGCCAGATCAGGGCTCCAATGATCCTAGGCCCTAGGTCTATTCCTAGGTTGGCTTCTAAGTTTCTGGATCCAGACAGCTGGCTCCAAAGCCCCACGCATGGCAGTAACTGAGCAACATCTGAGGACTCCGACACCACAAAGAATTCAAATGCACACCTTGCAGCTCCGGAGAGCATTCAGAACAGGACATCTCAGAATGCCCATCCCAACCAACGCACAAACTTGGCGCCCTCAGGCGGCCAACCCTGAGACTGACGCTCAACCTGACCCACTCGCTCAAGACAAACCCCCCAAGAGCTGGCTACAGTGCTTGCACATCAGTGCTGCCATGCCCCTCGGCCTTAAGCGGGATCTCACGGAGGCTTCTGAAGGTTCTGTCCCCAGGCGCCCGGCTCCAAAGCCCCGGGGACCGGGGACACCTGACCAGGGCCAGAGGACTCTGCCTGCCAATAAACAGGAACACGTGCCATGGGGAACACCGGTAAACA
>NW_027398689.1:0-1102 GCF_003265705.2 Callorhinus ursinus | reverse complement strand
CAAATCCGGTAAGCATTCCGAGCGGGAGAACTGTGCTGGACCGTCCCCACGAACCCCGAGTTCAACGTACCTGGGCCGCAATCCCTGAGCCTGACACTCACCCTGACTCCCGCCCTCAAGACACACCGCCTATCCCGAGCTCGCCACAGTTACCGCACACCAGGAGTGCCGTGCACCTGGGCTCTAAACTAACCATAACACTCACGTTGCTTCTGAGAGGTCTCTCCCTAGGTCCTTGGCTCCATGCCCCAGGGATTTGGGCCACCTGAGCAATACCAGAGGACACAGACTGACACCACAAAGCAAAATGCGCCATTTGGCACTTCTGAAAACACTGAGACCAGGAGAGCTCTGCCTGCCATGACCCTAGGGCCTAATCCCAAACCTAGGTGGGCTCCTGAGTGCCTTCTTTCCGCAGGTCTCGCTCCAGAGCCCCACGGACATGGGACACCTGAGCAATACCAGAGGAATAAGCTTGCTACCCAGAAAGAAACCGCGCCGGTGGGAACCCCGGAAAGGATTCACAGCACGAGAGCGCTGCAAGCCTGCCCCAGGGAAACCACACATTCAGCGGCCGAAAGAGGAGCATGACACTCACGGTGACTAAAGATCTCCCACCCCCCGAACCTTGCTCCAGCGTGGGCAGATCAGGGATGAAATGAACCTAGGCCGTAATTCTATCCCTAGGTTGGCTTCTGAGTTTCGATCCCCAGAAGCCTGGCTCCAAAGCCCCAGGGATGGCAATACCTGAGCGATACCAATGACTCAGCTTGCCGAAAAGAATTCAAACACACTACTTGCAACTCCGGAGAGCGTTCAGAACCCGAGAACTCTGAATGCCCATCCCAGCCAACAGACAAATTTGGTGCCCTATGGCAGCCAACCATGATCCTGACACTCACCCTGACACACGCCCTCTAGACAAAACCCACTGAGCAGGCTACAGTGCTTGCACGTCAGGCCTGCCATGCCCCCAGATCCTAACCGTCACCCTACGGAGGCATCTGAGGGATCTGTTTGCGAAGGCTGGCTCCAGCAAGACCAGAAGACTCAGTCTGTCACCCAGAAGGAAAACACGCCATTTGGAACTTAGGAAAGCGTT
>NW_027398688.1:5530-10314 GCF_003265705.2 Callorhinus ursinus | reverse complement strand
TTGGCTAGTATTTTGGTGAGAATTTTTGCATCCATGTTCATCAAGGATATTGGTCTGTAATTCTCCTTTTTGATGGGGTCTTTGTCTGGTTTGGGGATCAAGGTAATGGTGGCCTCATAAAACGAGTTTGGAAGTTTTCCTTCCATTTTTATTTTTTGGAACAGTTTCAGAAGAATAGTTATTTATTCTTCTTGAAATGTTTGGTAGAATTCCCCTGGGAAGCCATCTGGCCCTGGGCTTTTGTTTGTTGGGAGATTTTTGATGACTGCTTCAATTTCCTTAGTGGTTATAGGTCTGTTCAGGTTTTCTGTTTCTTCCTGGTTAGTTTTGGTAGTTGATAGATCTCTAGGAATGCATCCATTTCTTCCAGATCATCTAATTTGCTGGCATATAGTTGCTCATAATATGTTCTTTTATCTTTTTTTTTCACAAGACTCCTCTTTGTTGTTGTTGTTTTTTTAAATATTTTATTATGTTAGTCACCATACAATACATCATTACTTTTTGATGTGGTGATCCACGATCCATTGTTTTCGTATAACACCCAGTGCTCCATGCAGTACGTGCCCTCCTTAATACCCATCACTGGGCTAAACAATCTCCCCCACCCCCTCCCCTCTAAAACCCTCCGTTTGTTTCTCACCATCCACAGTCTCTCATGGTTCATTTCTCCCTCCGGTTCCCCCCCTTCATTTTCCCCTTCCTTCTCCTAATGTCCTCCAGGCTATTCCTTGTGTTCCACAAATAAGTGAAACCATATGATAATTGACTTTCTCTGCCTGACTTATTTCACTTAGCATAATCTCCTCCAGTCCCGTCCATGCTGATGTAAAAGTTGGGTATTCATCCTTTCTGATGGCTGAGTAATATTCCATTATATATATGGACCACATCTTCTTTGTACATTCATCTTTTGAAGGGCATCTCATCTCTTTCCACAGTTTGGCTATTGCGGACACTGCTGCTATGAACATTGGGGTGCATATGGCCCTTCTTTTCACTACATCTGTGTCTTTGGGATAAATACCCAGGAGTGCAATTGCTGGGTCATAGGGTAGCTCCATTTTTAAATTTTTGGAGGCACCTCCACACTGTTTTCCAAAGTGGCTGTACCAACTTGCATTCCCACCAACAGTGTAAGAGGGTTCCCCTTTCTCCACAACCTCTCCAACATTTGTTGTTTCTTGCCCTGTCCATTTTTGCCATTCTAACTGGTGTAAGGTGGTATCTCAATGTGGTTTTGATTTGAATTTCCCTGATGGCTAATGATGATGAACATTTTCTCATGTGTCTGTTAGCCATTTGTATGTCTTCAGAGAAATGTCTTTTCATATCTTCTGCCCATTTTTTGACTTGATTATTTGTTTTTTGGGTGTTGAGTTTGAGAAGTTCTTTATAGATCTTGGATACCAGCCCTTTATCTGTAGTGTCATTTGCGAATATCTTCTCCCATTCTCTGGGTTGCCTCTTTGTTTTGTTGACTGTTTCCTTTGCTGTGCAGAAGCTTTTTATCTTCATGAAGTCCCAAAAGTTCATTTTTGCTTTTGTTTCACTAGCTTTTGGAGATGTATCTTGAAAGAAGTTGCTGTGGCCGATGTCAAAGAGGTTACTGCCTATGTTCTCCTCTAGGATTTTGTGGATTCCTGTCTCACATTGACGTCTTTCATCCATTTTATCTTTGTGTATGGTGTTAGAGAATGGTCGAGCTTCATTCTTCTGCATGGGGCTGTCTAATTTTCCAAGCATTTATAAATCAGTCAGTCAATCAATCAATCAATCTCTTCATTTATTGAAGAGACTGTCTTGTTTCCATTGCATATTTTTTCCTGCTTTGTCGAAGATTATTTGGACCATAGAGTTGAGGGTCCATATCTGGGTTCTCTATTCTGATCCATTGGTCTATATGTCTGTTTTTGTGCCAGTACCATGCTGTCTTGGTGATCACTGCTTTGTAATATACTTGAAATCGGGCTGCGTGATGCCCCCAGCTTTGTTTTTCTTTTTCAACATTTCTTGGGGGTCTTTTCTGATTCCATACAAATTTTAGAATTGTTTGTTCTAGCACTTTGAAAAATGTCATTGGAATTTTGATCGAGATGGCATTGAAGGTATAGATTGCTCTGGGTAGCATAGACATTTTAACAATGTTTATTCTTCCCATCCATGAGCACGGAATATGTTTCCATCTTGTTGTGTCTTCTTCAGTTTCTTTCATGTGTGTTCTGTAGTTCCTAGAGTATAGATCCTTTACCTCTTTGGTTAGCTTTATTCCGAGGTATCTTATGGTTTTTGGTCTATTGTAAATGGGATCGTTTCTTTAATTCCTCTTTCTACAGTTGCATTGTTAGTGTATAAGAAAGCAACTGATTTCTGTGCATTGATTTTATATCCTGCCACATTACTGAATTGCTTGTATGAGTTCTAGTAATTTGGGGGCGTTCTTATAATTGTTTGTATTTCTTTGGTGTTGGTTGTGATCTCTCCTCTTTCATTCATGATTTTATTTATTTGGGTCATTTCTCTTTTCTTTTTGATAAGTCTGGCCAGGGGTTTATCAATCTTGTGAATTCTTTCAAAGAACCAGCTCCTAGTTTCGTTGATCTGTTCTACTGCTCTTTTGGTTTCTAGTTCATTGACTTCTGCTCTGATCTTTATTATTTCTCTTCCCCTGCTGGGTTTAGGCTTCATTTGCTGTTCTTTCTCCAGCTCCTTTAAGTGTAGGGTTAGGTTGTGTATTTGAGACCTTTCTTGTTTCTTGAGAAAGGCTTGTATTACTATATACTTTCCTCTCAGGACTGCCTTTGCTGCATCCCAAAGATTTTGAACAGTTGTGTTTTCATTTTCATTGGTTTCCATGAATTGTTTAAATTCCTCTTTAATTTCCTGGTTGACCCATTCATTCTTTCGTAGGATGCTCTTTAGCCACCATGTATTTGAGTTCTTTCTGACTTTCCTCTTGTGATTGAGTTCTAGTTTCAAAGCATTGTGGTCTGAAGATATGCAGAGAATGATCCCAATCTTTTGGTACCGGTTGAGACCTGATTTGTGACCTAGGATGTGATCTATTCTGGAGAATGTTCCATGGGCACTAGAGAAGAATGTGTATTCTGTTGCTTTGGGATGGAATGTTCTGAATATGTCTGTGAAGTCCATTTGGTCCAGTGTGTCATTTAAAGTCTTTAAGATGATCTGTCCATTTCAGTGGGGGGGGGTGTTAAAGTCTCCCACTATTATTGTATTGTTGTCAATGTGTTTCTTTGCCTTTGTTATTAATTAATTGGCTTATATAATTGGCTGCTCCCATGTTGGGGCATAGGTATTTACAATTGTTAGATATTCTTGTTGGATAGACCCTTTAAGTAGGATATAGTGTCCTTCCTCATTTCTTATTATAGTCTGTTTTAAAATCTAATTTGTCTGATATAAGGATTGCCATGCCAGCTTTCTTTTGGTGTCCATTACCATGGTAAATGGTTTTCCACCCCCTCACTTTCAATCTGGGGGTGTCTTTGGGTATAAAATGAGTCTCTTGCAGACAGCATATCGATGGGTCTTGTTCTTTTTATCCAATCTGATAGCCTGTGTCTTTTGATTGGGATATTTAGCCCATTTACATTCAGGGTAACTATTGAAAGATATGAAATTAGTGCCATTGTATTGCCTGTAAAGTGACTGTGACTGTATATTGTCTGTATTCCTTTCTGGTCTACGCTGCTTTTAGGCTCTCTCTTTGCTTAGAGGACCCCTTTCAATATTTCTTGTAGGGCTGGTTTCGTGTTTGCCAATTCCTTTAGTTTTTGTTTGTCCTGGAAGCTTTTGATCTCTCCTTCTATTTTCAATGACAGCCTAGCTGGATATAGTATTCTCGGCTGCATATTTTTCTCATTTAGCGCTCTGAATATATCATGCCAGTCCTTTCTGGCCTGCCAGGTTTCTGTGGATAGGTCTGTTGCCAATCTAATGTTTCTACCATTGTAGGGTACAGATCTCTTCTCCCGAGCTGCTTTCAGGATTTTCTCTTTGTCTCTGAGACTCGTAAGTTTGACTATTAGATGTCGGGGTGTTGACCTATTTTTATTGATTTTGAGAGGAGTTCTCTGTGCCTCCTGGATTTTGATACCTGTTTCCTTCCCCAAATTAGGGAAGTTCTCTGCTATAATTTGCTCCAGTATACCTTCTGCCCCCCCTTTCTTCTTCTTCTGGAATCCCAATTATTCTAATGTTGTTTCTTCTTATGGTATCACTTACCTCAAATTCTGCCCTCGTGATCCAGTAGTTGTTTACCTCTCTTTTTGTCAGCTTTTTGATTTTCCATCATTTGGTCTTCTATATCACTAATTCTCTCTTCTGCCTCATTTATCCTAGCAGTTAGAACCTCCATTTTTGATTGCATGTCATTTATAGCCTTTTTAAATTTTTATTGTTATGTTAATGACCATATATTACATCATTAGTTTTTGATGTAGTGTTCCACGATTCATTTTTTGTTCATAACACCCAGTGCTTCATGCAGAATGTGCCCTCTTTAATACCCATCACCAGGCTAACCCATCCCCCTACCCTCCTCCCTTCTAGAACCCTCAGTTTGTTTTTCAGAGTCCATCATCTCTCATGGTTCGTCTCCCCCTCTGACTTACTCCCCTTCATTCCTCCTCTCCTGCTATCTTCTTCTTTCTCTTTTTTCTTAAAATATGTTGCATTGTTTCAGAAGTACAGATCTGTGATTCAATAGTCTTGCACAATTCACAGCGCTCACCATAGCACATACCCCCCCCAATGTCCAT
>NW_027398688.1:4105-5430 GCF_003265705.2 Callorhinus ursinus | reverse complement strand
GTGGACATTGCTGCTATAAACATTGGGGTGCATGTACCTCTTCGGGTCCCTACATATGTATCTTTGTCGTAAATACCCAGTAGTGCAATTGCTGGATCGTATGGTAGCTCTAATTTCAACTGTTTGAGGAACCTCCATACTGTTTTCCAAGTGGTTGCACCAGCTTGCATTCCCACCAACAGTGTAGGAGGGTTCCCCTTTCTCCACATCCCCGCCAACATCTGTCATTCCCTGACTTGTTAATTTTAGCCATTCTGACTCCTGTGAGGTGGTATCTCATGGAGGTTTTGATTTGGATTTCTCTGATGCCAAGCGATGTTGAGCACTTTTTCATGTGCCTGTTGGCCATTTGGATGTCTGCTTTGGAAAAATGTCTGTTCATGTCTTCTGCCCATTTCTTGATTGGATTATTTGTTCTTTGGATGTTGAGTTTGATAAGTTCTTTATAGATTTTGGATACTAGCCCTTTATCTGATATGTCATTTGCAAATATTTTCTCCCATTCTGTCGGTTGTCTTTTGGTATTGTGGACTGTTTCTTTTGCTGTGCAAAAGCTTTTTATCTTGATGAAATCCCAATAGTTCATTTTTGCCCTGGCTTCCCGTGCCTTTGGTGATGTTTCTAGGAAGAAGGTGCTGCGGCTGAGGTCGAAGAGTTTGCTACCTGTGTTCTTCTTTAGGATTTTGATGGACTCCTGTCTCACATTTAGGTCTTTTAACGATTTGGGGTCTATTTTTGTGTGTGGTGTAAGGAAATGGTCCAGTTTCATTCTTCTGCATGTGGCTGTCCTATTTTCCCAACACCATTTGTTGAAGAGACTGTTTTTTTTCCATTGGACATTCTTTCCTGCTTTATGAAAAATAAGTTGACCATAGAGTTGAGGGTCCATTTCTGGGTTCTCGATTCTGTTCCATTGATCTATGTGTCTGTTTTTGTGCCAGTACCATACTGTCTTGATGATGACAGCTTTGTAATAGAGCTGGAAGTCCGGAATTGTGATGCCGCCAGCTTTGCTTTTCTTTTTCAATATTCCTCTGGCTATTCGGGGTCTCTTCTGGTTCCATACAAATTTTAGGATTATTTGTGCCATTTCTTTGAAAAAAGTGGATGGTATTTTGATGGGGATTGCATTGAATGTGTAGATTGCTCTAGGTAGCATTGACATCTTCACAATGTTGGTTCTCCCAATCCATGAGCATGGAACGTTTTTCCATTTCTTTGTGTCTTCTTCAATTTCTTTCATGAGTATTTTATAGTTTTCTGAGTACAGATCCTTTGCCTCTTTGGTTAAATTTATTCCTAGGTATCTTATGGTTTTGGGTGCA
>NW_027398688.1:0-4005 GCF_003265705.2 Callorhinus ursinus | reverse complement strand
CACAATGTTGGTTCTCCCAATCCATGAGCATGGAACATTTTTCCATTTCTTTGTGTCCTCTTCAATTTCTTTCATGAGTATTTTATAGTTTTCTGAGTACAGATCCTTTGCCTCTTTGGTTAGATTTATTCCTAGGTATCTTATGGTTTTGGGTGCAATTGTAAATGGGATTCACTCCTTGATTTGTCTCTCCTCTCTCTTGTTGTTGGTGTATAGGAATGCCACTGATTTCTGTGCATTGATTTTATATCCTGCCACTTTACTGAATTCCTGTATGAGTTCTAGCAGTTTTGGGGTGGAGTCTTTTGGGTTTTCCACATACAGTATCATATCATCTGCAAAGAGTGAGAGTTTGACTTCCTCTTTGCCGATTTGGATGCCTTTGATTTCTTTTTGTTGTCTGATTGCTGTGGCTAGGACTTCTAATACTATGTTGAAGAGCAGTGGTGAGAGTGGACATCCCTGCCGCGTTCCTGACCTTAGGGGGAAAGCTCTCAGCTTTTCCCCATTGAGAATAATATTCGCTGTAGGCTTTTCATAGATGGCTTTTATGATATTGAGGTATGTACCCTCTATCCCTACACTCTGAAGAGTTTTGATCAAGAAAGGATGCTGTACTTTGTCAAATGCTTTTTCTGCATCTATTGAGAGGATCATATGATTCTTGTTCTTTCTTTGGTTAATGTATTTTATCACGTTGATTGATTTGCGGATGTTGAAACAACCTTGCAGCCCAGGGATAAATCCCACTTGGTCGTGGTGAATAATCCTTTGAATGTACTGTTGGATCCTATTGGCTAGTATTTTGGTGAGAATTTTTGCATCCATGTTCATCAAGGATATTGGTCTGTAATTCTCCTTTTTGATGGGGTCTTTGTCTGGTTTGGGGATCAAGGTAATGGTGGCCTCATAAAACGAGTTTGGAAGTTTTCCTTCCATTTTTATTTTTTGGAACAGTTTCAGAAGAATAGTTATTTATTCTTCTTGAAATGTTTGGTAGAATTCCCCTGGGAAGCCATCTGGCCCTGGGCTTTTGTTTGTTGGGAGATTTTTGATGACTGCTTCAATTTCCTTAGTGGTTATAGGTCTGTTCAGGTTTTCTGTTTCTTCCTGGTTAGTTTTGGTAGTTGATAGATCTCTAGGAATGCATCCATTTCTTCCAGATCATCTAATTTGCTGGCATATAGTTGCTCATAATATGTTCTTTTATCTTTTTTTTTCACAAGACTCCTCTTTGTTGTTGTTGTTTTTTTAAATATTTTATTATGTTAGTCACCATACAATACATCATTACTTTTTGATGTGGTGATCCACGATCCATTGTTTTCGTATAACACCCAGTGCTCCATGCAGTACGTGCCCTCCTTAATACCCATCACTGGGCTAAACAATCTCCCCCACCCCCTCCCCTCTAAAACCCTCCGTTTGTTTCTCACCATCCACAGTCTCTCATGGTTCATTTCTCCCTCCGGTTCCCCCCCTTCATTTTCCCCTTCCTTCTCCTAATGTCCTCCAGGCTATTCCTTGTGTTCCACAAATAAGTGAAACCATATGATAATTGACTTTCTCTGCCTGACTTATTTCACTTAGCATAATCTCCTCCAGTCCCGTCCATGCTGATGTAAAAGTTGGGTATTCATCCTTTCTGATGGCTGAGTAATATTCCATTATATATATGGACCACATCTTCTTTGTACATTCATCTTTTGAAGGGCATCTCATCTCTTTCCACAGTTTGGCTATTGCGGACACTGCTGCTATGAACATTGGGGTGCATATGGCCCTTCTTTTCACTACATCTGTGTCTTTGGGATAAATACCCAGGAGTGCAATTGCTGGGTCATAGGGTAGCTCCATTTTTAAATTTTTGGAGGCACCTCCACACTGTTTTCCAAAGTGGCTGTACCAACTTGCATTCCCACCAACAGTGTAAGAGGGTTCCCCTTTCTCCACAACCTCTCCAACATTTGTTGTTTCTTGCCCTGTCCATTTTTGCCATTCTAACTGGTGTAAGGTGGTATCTCAATGTGGTTTTGATTTGAATTTCCCTGATGGCTAATGATGATGAACATTTTCTCATGTGTCTGTTAGCCATTTGTATGTCTTCAGAGAAATGTCTTTTCATATCTTCTGCCCATTTTTTGACTTGATTATTTGTTTTTTGGGTGTTGAGTTTGAGAAGTTCTTTATAGATCTTGGATACCAGCCCTTTATCTGTAGTGTCATTTGCGAATATCTTCTCCCATTCTCTGGGTTGCCTCTTTGTTTTGTTGACTGTTTCCTTTGCTGTGCAGAAGCTTTTTATCTTCATGAAGTCCCAAAAGTTCATTTTTGCTTTTGTTTCACTAGCTTTTGGAGATGTATCTTGAAAGAAGTTGCTGTGGCCGATGTCAAAGAGGTTACTGCCTATGTTCTCCTCTAGGATTTTGTGGATTCCTGTCTCACATTGACGTCTTTCATCCATTTTATCTTTGTGTATGGTGTTAGAGAATGGTCGAGCTTCATTCTTCTGCATGGGGCTGTCTAATTTTCCAAGCATTTATAAATCAGTCAGTCAATCAATCAATCAATCTCTTCATTTATTGAAGAGACTGTCTTGTTTCCATTGCATATTTTTTCCTGCTTTGTCGAAGATTATTTGGACCATAGAGTTGAGGGTCCATATCTGGGTTCTCTATTCTGATCCATTGGTCTATATGTCTGTTTTTGTGCCAGTACCATGCTGTCTTGGTGATCACTGCTTTGTAATATACTTGAAATCGGGCTGCGTGATGCCCCCAGCTTTGTTTTTCTTTTTCAACATTTCTTGGGGGTCTTTTCTGATTCCATACAAATTTTAGAATTGTTTGTTCTAGCACTTTGAAAAATGTCATTGGAATTTTGATCGAGATGGCATTGAAGGTATAGATTGCTCTGGGTAGCATAGACATTTTAACAATGTTTATTCTTCCCATCCATGAGCACGGAATATGTTTCCATCTTGTTGTGTCTTCTTCAGTTTCTTTCATGTGTGTTCTGTAGTTCCTAGAGTATAGATCCTTTACCTCTTTGGTTAGCTTTATTCCGAGGTATCTTATGGTTTTTGGTCTATTGTAAATGGGATCGTTTCTTTAATTCCTCTTTCTACAGTTGCATTGTTAGTGTATAAGAAAGCAACTGATTTCTGTGCATTGATTTTATATCCTGCCACATTACTGAATTGCTTGTATGAGTTCTAGTAATTTGGGGGCGTTCTTATAATTGTTTGTATTTCTTTGGTGTTGGTTGTGATCTCTCCTCTTTCATTCATGATTTTATTTATTTGGGTCATTTCTCTTTTCTTTTTGATAAGTCTGGCCAGGGGTTTATCAATCTTGTGAATTCTTTCAAAGAACCAGCTCCTAGTTTCGTTGATCTGTTCTACTGCTCTTTTGGTTTCTAGTTCATTGACTTCTGCTCTGATCTTTATTATTTCTCTTCCCCTGCTGGGTTTAGGCTTCATTTGCTGTTCTTTCTCCAGCTCCTTTAAGTGTAGGGTTAGGTTGTGTATTTGAGACCTTTCTTGTTTCTTGAGAAAGGCTTGTATTACTATATACTTTCCTCTCAGGACTGCCTTTGCTGCATCCCAAAGATTTTGAACAGTTGTGTTTTCATTTTCATTGGTTTCCATGAATTGTTTAAATTCCTCTTTAATTTCCTGGTTGACCCATTCATTCTTTCGTAGGATGCTCTTTAGCCACCATGTATTTGAGTTCTTTCTGACTTTCCTCTTGTGATTGAGTTCTAGTTTCAAAGCATTGTGGTCTGAAGATATGCAGAGAATGATCCCAATCTTTTGGTACCGGTTGAGACCTGATTTGTGACCTAGGATGTGATCTATTCTGGAGAATGTTCCATGGGCACTAGAGAAGAATGTGTATTCTGTTGCTTTGGGATGGAATGTTCTGAATATGTCTGTGAAGTCCATTTGGTCCAGTGTGTCATTTAAAGTCTTTAAGATGATCTGTCCATTTCAGTGGGGGGGGG
>NW_027398687.1:0-10314 GCF_003265705.2 Callorhinus ursinus | reverse complement strand
ATTGATGGCGGGGGGGAGTAGGGAGATATGTACAAATTGTTCTTCATCTTAGGCAAGACCACGAACCTAGGTTTTGAGGTCCTTAAAGATTACAGGGTAATTATCAAAAAAATGAAACAATTATCAGTGCTATATATAAGTGTCAACATTATTTTCAGAACAGATATTACCATTATACTATACTGATATTAATACTAAACAAGGATTTCTGGGAAAATTTTCCTTCATCATTAAAGGTTAGAGTTGTCATTGCTGTCATGTTCCCTGGGGTTGCATGTCCTGCATCTGCTTGTCTCCTTCACAGAAGGGCTTATATATCTAAAGAAGGTGAGGTCTTTACAATGGGAAGAGGAAGATTTTAAGTCTTCATTATCAGTGTACAACAAGTAATTTTAGACCCCAAGATAACCTAACAATAGAGGGATGATGGTGTTTATCATCTTGGGCTGCTTGTGCATGAATATTATTAATCATCAACTTAATCCTGAATATCTTGGGACTGCAGCAGAGTTCCAGGATTGCATTTCTTAGTGTCTTCATTACAGCTGTAAATCTCAAAATAAATACAATAATTACAAGGAAGCATCAGCAGCTGGGGCAATTAAATGCTAGTTGCCTTCTGCTATGCAGAGACTTGCATTAAGCAAAATGTGTGCTCTTCATTACAGAACAATTCTTTTTTTTAAAGATTTTTTATTTTATTTATTTATTTGAGAGAGAGAGAGAGAATGAGAGACAGAGAGCACGAGAGGGAAGAGGGTCAGAGGGAGAAGCAGACTCCCTGCTGAGCAGGGAGCCCGATGTGGGACTCGATCCCGGGACTCCAGGATCATGACCTGAGCCGAAGGTAGTCGCTTAACCAACTGAGCCACCCAGGCGCCCCCATTACAGAACAATTCATTACAGATAAATGTTCCACAGTAGAAATTTCGTTCCTTCTACCAAAGGAAGAAACTTATCAGGGAGGGTGCCATCCCTGGGGTCCCTGGATATCCAATAGAGATGCTCAAGCTCAAATTTGAAAGAGAAATTGGACATGAAATCTTCAGGTCCCTGGGGCTCCACTAATCAGATGACTGGGCACAAAGATGGGTATTCTCTTTTCAGATTGAAGATGTATTTGCCACAGAAACTCAACCAAGTAATCAACAAATATTTACTGAAGACAAACCATCATGGTCCTTGTCATCAACTACAAAACTTATTTTGTGTGTAACACACACATTACCTGGATTAGACCACAGAAGAGCAAAACTCTGGATTGTAATAGGGGAAACTAAATATGACTACAAAGATAATAACACAGAAATTTCAACAGAAAGTACTATACAGTAAGAGATATAGGGTAAGAGATATAGGGATAGCCACTTTAGTGGGCATTATTCTAGAGTCATGATATGTTTAATAAGAAATATAAGAACTGATCCCTGTGCTTAGGGAATCACAGTTTAATTAGGGGATGAACTAAACATAAAACTATGAGAAAGCAATAGGATATAAAGAGCTAAGTTACAGATGCAGAATGAAAACCTGTGAAGATTGGAAACAAAAAAAGAGAGCAGACTCTATGGTGTCAATAGTCAGGGGTGGCTCCATGGAGGGGAGAGAGGGCTTTAGAAATCCTTTAAAGTCAGAGACAGTTTGGATAAATGAAGGGGAGAAGGGAGAGTTCAAGGCTTCAGGTGAAAATATCTTTAGTTTTGGTAAACTTTGGAGAGTTGGTCAGCAAATCATTTATTCAACATCAGCGTTCTGATGGAGGAACTGGACTATTTTGAATGGGAAATGAAGAACAGGTCCTTACATCTATAACTGCAGGTTCTAAAGATGGGCACACTCTTGGGTTTGGAAGTCATCCTTCTGTTCGTTCGGTAAACACTGACTAAGGATTGTTATACACTGAAATTATACTAGGCTATATTAGGCAAGACAAGATACACATCAAGGATATGGAAAAGTTAACAGGTTTAATTACATACAATGTGGTCCCTGCTCTTACAAGGACAAACACAGAGTTTTAGAGGAGAACCCCCAAACTCAGGCTTGGGAAGTCAAGAAAAGTTGAGATGTGCAGAATAAATAGGGGTTATCCCGGCAAGGGACGTGGGACTGTAAGAAGCATATCCAGATGGCATGAATAATTTGGGTAAAAAGCCGACCTGGCTAGGTTTAAGAACCCCAGGTTGTTCTGTTTGGCTGGAATGAATAGGCAAGAAGAGTTGAGGCCAGGCATATAGGCCAATGCCAAATGGTAAAATACTTTCAAGCAGTGATAAAGAATTTGGACTTTGTCCTGAGGCCTGTGGAGAGTCAGTGAATAATTTTAAACTGGGGATGGACATGATTGCATCTGTTTTGAAACTTCATCCAGGCTGCAGTGTGGAGAATGGATTGGATGCTCCAGGGTCAAAGCTGATACTATCATACAGCATTTTCATAACTGCCCTAAATGAGAAAGGGAAAAATGTGTGTAGTCTAGTCTCCTCTGCCCATGCCTATTGTCTGCTTCTTGACTCAAGATTGCAGTCTTTATCCTTAGAGGCATGGGATTCTGATCCTCAATACCTACAAGAAGGTTTTCCTGATTCTACCTGGTTCTACCCCAGCAATGGATAGATGACTGCTCAAATTTCTGTCTGCTCAAGTCCTAGCCTGATCCGAAAGGAGACCACTTGCTAACACATATAACAATGTCATAACTCAGCACAATTATGTTGTGGAGGACAAAACATCAGGGAATTATAGTAATTCAGTTTAATATCTGCTGAAAGCTTTGATAAAGGCTTATGTGGCTGTTCAGAGAAATTGCATGCGGTAAGAAAGCCACTGCCATAACCACTGAAGAACACTTGGTATTTTGACAAAATTTAAAATGCCCTCTCAGGAAAGACTCTATTCTTCCCTTGAATAATTTTTAGATCTTGAGGTAAAGGCAAGGGATATGTGTGGTAAGGAATTCTGTTCATATTATACACAGCTCTCTGCTTGTATTCCAGGAGCTCCAAATTCTTTTTTTCTTTTCTTTTTATGTTTCAGTCAGTATAAAAGCAAAATTGATCTGACTTCACAAATTGTGCTTCTAGCAAATTTTAAAAGTACTTAAAATGTTATCTTTGAAAATCAGGTAATACAACAGGACATCTGTGCATTCATTTTATTCTGGGCATCCCAGCAGCCTTCCAGGTTAATAGAATCTGTGTGTGATTGCAGATGTTTAATATGTATAATTAATTAAACGCTGATCCCAGTAATCATGCTGCCAGATATAAATACTATCTGGGAAGGGCTGTTTCATAAGATGACAAGTCTAATAGTGCAAATGTTGCAACACCATTCAGAGGAGGAAGGAAGCTGTTCTGGAGTTTTACGAAAAATAAGATGCTTGTACTGAAAAAGGAAATTATAAGTGCATGTTCTACCCACCTAGGTTGGCCATCTATTCCATTCCAAAGAGTAGCACTCACTTCCAAATCACTCTCTGAGATAAAAGGAGTTGCAATTGAGGAAGAGTAAGAAACTGACAGATCTTCTGTTATTTGGATAAATGATCCTTTCTCCTTTCCTTTCATATAATTGCACACTTGAATCGAATAAACAAGAAGTTAGTGGATTAAATAAACATTAATAAGAAGGCCTAAGCATAAGAGACAAAGGTTGCATCCTGTCATATTTAATATGGGTTTCTTAAAACAGATATACACATTTAATATTACTTTATGAACAGATATTTTTCAGTTGCATTTTGGGAGCTGTATTATTGTTTTGATCCATTACTTTTAGGTTCTTATCCTAACTTCATGGAACTATTTAAACATGAGAAAAAAGCAGTTTATTGGAGATTATATCCCTTTGAAAAGCAATTTATTTCTAGCATGGCAAGGATACTAAACTTCTTTATTTTTGGCACATTTAATCCATTTTTAGAATCCTAATGTTTGAAGCTGAACCAAAAATGGGATATTTTCAGGGGAACAAGAATTGGAGTGGATAAACCACTTCTGAGAATTTTGCAACAATCCAGGTGATAGATGGTGGCAGGAGAAAAGGAGATGATGAGGAGTAGGTTGACACCGGATATATTTAGAAGGAAATGGTGCAAGAAAAAGAGAGGACTGAAGGATGATTCCAGAATTCCTTTGAGCTGCTGGATGGTGGTGGTGCTAATGGAAGAGATGGGGAGGGGCGCCTGGGTGGCTCAATTGGTTAAGCATCAGACTCTTGATTTTGGCTCAGGTCAGGCTCCACACTCAGTGGGGAGTCTGCTTGAGATTCTCTCTCTCCCTCTGCCCCTTCCCCCTCATACAAGCTCATGCAAACCCACTTGCGCTCTCTCTCTTCTCTCCCTCTCTAAAATAAATTTTAAAAAAGAGAGAGACAGAGAGATGGGGAATATTTGAGGATGGGACAAAGTTTGAAGGAGAGAGTGGTTGAATTCCCTGCCTCTCTCCCTCTTTTCCTCGATAGCTTCCTTTTAGCCTTCCTTCCTTTTTTCCTTTCAGGCAGGGTGGGAAGGTGACTGGACAGAGGCTGGAACTCTCATGGCTGAGTATTTTAGGGGTTGGGGGCCCTTGTGGGCCTGGGGTTGACACAAGGAGATTGTGAAGACGCAGCCTGGTAGCAAGACACTGGCTCCATGAGGGGGATTAAGCAAATGAGTAAATATATACTGGTGGCACCCGGAGCCAGGTTTGTTATTGTTGGAGAAGGTACGGATATGGAAAGGGGAGAGCTAGAGTGAACCCGATGGTGTTGGAGGGCAACCAGATATATCTGTGTGAACTCATGGCGTGCGTGTGTACACACACATATATACACACATCATATGTATCCACCTAAATGTGTATATGTATTCACATATGTGTGTGTATATATATATATGTACATATATTTCCTAGATCTGGCCAACATCCATAGTAAAAAAATACAAACAAAAGGCATACATTTCCCCGCATAAAGCTATATTGTGTAGTAACTAAAATACTGTTCAGTGCCGTGACTGGAATTAAACAGTACAACCATACACATAAAAGTACCCAGTAGCGGTGAATGCCCTGGTAGCAATGGACAGATCTTGGTTTCTAAATAGCACTCTCCACTAAAACACTGAAAGGAAACACTACCTAAAGAATTGGCTGACTCTAGGGCTGGGCAGTGAAAAGAACAAGACCAACTTAGAACACCTTTTTGTATCAGAAAGTAGGGAAGTGCTCAGAGAATGCTGGGGCTATGTAATAAAAAAACAAAGGCCTTCTTGAAGGGCTTCTTCCAATCAAGTCTGGGTCAACCTGGGCATCACAATAAGTAATGACAGCAGTGGATTATAATTCATTAAGCAATAAAGGAATATATGAATTTACACTTTCTCCCCATCTGTTAACCATCATAATAATTGATCCAGGCAAAAAAATTTGATGATGCCAATTAATAAATGTAGAAGTAATGAAAGAATTAAATAAACCCCATTTGTTAACCACAATAATAATAATAAAAATAAAATATTAATAATTATAATAAAATATTAATATTAATATATGATAACATTAATTAATAATAATCGATAATAACTGATCCAGGCAAAAAAACATTGATGACTTCTATGTTTTAGGTCTTGTTAGTCTCTTGTGCTCTGTGATAGTTGCTCAGTGTTGCTTTGCTTTTATATCGCCTTGACAGTTTTGAGGAATACTGGTTAGATGTTTTGTAGAATGTCCCTCAATTTGAATTGTCTTATGTTTTTCTCATGGTTATTGGGATTATGAGTTTTTCAAAGAATTCCATGGAGATGAAGTACCCTTCTCCTCAATCCTATGGGGGAGTCCATGGTGTACACGTGACATCAGGGGTGAAAATAAACCTTGGTCCCTTGGGCAGGGTAGTGTTTTCCAGGTTTATTCACAGTTCCCTCTCCATCCTTTATTCTTTGAAATTGAGTTGCTCTGTTTAGCGCACACTTGGGGGTGGTGTTGATGAAGTGTCAGCTCCTGCAAGGTGTAGTATCTACATATATTACTTAGAATTCTTCTGGGGCGCCTGGGTGGTGCAGTTGGTTGGGCGTCCGACTCCTGGTTTGGGCTCAGTTCGTGATCTCAGGGTCGTGGAATCCAGCACCTCATCAGGCTCCATGCTCAGAGGGGAGTCTGCTTGAGTGAGTCTCCCACTTGTGCTCTCTCTCTCTCTCAAATAAATAGATAAATCTTAAAATAAATTAGAATTCTTCTGTAGGGAGCATTTGCCTCTTTCCCCCTATTTATTATTTTGCAGTATAGACTCACATACATTTATTTTATACTTTGGATGATACTCCAATACTGTATTATTTAATTTGCTGTTTACATTTTTCTAGCTTTGGCCATTGGGAGTGCTTTCACATGGCTACTGTGTCTGTTTCATGTGACCCTACCTTTTTTTTTAAATATATCTTTACTTTCATAGTATAAAATGCTCCAGGCTTATCTTGTATTTTCCATAGCTCAGTCCTGCATTTCTCTAAGATGACCTGATTCCTTTAATTGGAGAATGTTAATTGGAAACCAAGATCTAGACACAAGGCATGCTTGTTGCTCCTGAGATGTCATTGCTTTTAGGCCCCCCGAGGTAGATAAGACAAAACGAGGCAATGCAGGCATGTATCCTAACCCACGTTTACATGCATGCCTGTACTGATTCTGCATCTACCCATTTGCATATATATTAAACAGGAGTTCATACTGCTGTTTCCAACCCATATCCAGTACCACAGGTTCATTTTATCCTTCACTTCTGGCTTATACTGAATAATTTTTGAATGTTTAACTGTTTTCTTAATTTTCAGATTTTATTGTCTGATTTGAGAGAGAGAGCACAAGCAGAGGCAGATGCTTAACTGACTGAGCCACCCAGGCGCCCCAATTTTTGAATGTTTAATAAACATTGCATTCCTGGAATAAACTCCACTATTATTATAGTGTATTACCCTTTTCCTATCTTACTGGATTTCATTTGCTAAAATTAAAAATAAACCGGTGCATTTATGTTCATGAAGAATATTGGTCTGTAGTTTCCTTTTCATGCAACATCTCTGTGTTAATCTCACTATCAGGAAAATGCTCGCTACATAAAATAAGTTGGGAAGTGTGTTCCATGTTTCAGCTTTTGGGAAGAGTTAGTGTAAAATTCCTATTATTTCTTCCTTGCATGGTAGGCTTTGCCAGTAAAGCTATCTGGACCTTGATTTCACTTTGTGGAAGGGCATGGGATTGGGAATTCAGTTTCTTTCATAGGTATTTAGTAGGCAATTCGGGCCATCTGTCTCCTTGAATGAGCTTTGGTAGGTCTTATCTTTCAAAGAATTTATCCCTTTCATCTAGCTAGTCAGATTTATAGGCACAAGATTGTTCATAGTTTTCCCTTATTATCTTTCTAATGACTGCCTGTCTGCTGCATTTGTGCTGATGCCATCGTTCTAATCCCTAATATTGGTAATTTTTAATTTTTTCTCCTTTCCCCCCTTGGTTAGTCTGTCTAAAGTCAGCTGTACTGGTTCATAAGGAACCAGCTTTACTTTCATTAACTTTCTCTATTTGTTTTTGCTGTTTTCTATTTCATTGATTTCTTCTCTGGTATTTCTTCTACTTTGGGCTTAATTCATTCATTTACCAGTTCCTTAAGGTGGGAGCTGAGGTCATTGATTTGAAATCTCCTTTTTCTTCTAATATATTTAACACTATAAATTTCTCCCCAAGTAGTGACATCCCACATTTTATGTTAGTTATACATTTTTTAGTTAGTTCAAAATAATTTCTAATTTCCCTTTTGATTTCATATTTGATGCATCAATTGTTGAGAAGCATGTCATTTAGTTACCAAAGACTTGGGAATATTTCTATTATTGAGTTATAATTTAATTGCATATTATGGTCAGAGTACATATTTTGAATAGCTTGATTCATTTTAAACTTTCTTAGACTTGTTTTATGGCCTAGGATGTATTCTATCTTCATCAATGTTCTGGGTATACCTGAAAAAGGTGTATGTTCTTCTGTTTGTGGTGGAATATTCTATAAATGGCAATTAGTTCAGGACAGTTGATAGTGTTCACATTTTCTATATCCTTACCGATCTTCTGTACATTTGTTCTATAAATTACTGAGAAAGGTTATTAAAGTCTCTGAATATAATTGTAAATTTGTCTACTTCTTGTAGATTATATATATTTTATCAGTTATACTGATAAAATAATTCACATACCATACAGTTTACCTGTTTAAACTGTGTAATTCAATGGCTTTCAGTAGATGCAGAGAGTTCTGCAACCATCACCACAACCAGTTTTAGAACATTCTTATTCCCCATGGCGCCTGAGTGGCTCAGTTGTTAAGCGTCTGCCTTCGGCTCAGATCATGATCGTGGGGTCCTGGGACCGTGGCCCACATCGGGCTCCCTGCTTGTCAGGAAGCCTGCTTCTCCCTCTCTCACTCCCCCAGCTTGTGTTCCCTCTCTCGCTGTCTCTCTCTCTGTCAAATAAATAAATAAATTCTTTAAGAAAAAAAAAAGAACATTCTTATTCCCCTACATTCCTCTAAATCCCCACACCTTAGCTGCTAGGAACGTAAAATAGTGCATTCCCTCTGGAAATAGCCAGCTTCTCAAAAATTAAACATAGAATTATCATATTACCCAGGAATGTCACTCTTAGGTACATATCCAGAAGACTTGAAAACAGGAACCCAAAGATATTTGGACACCAGTGTTCATTGCAGCACTATTCACAATAGCCAAAAGGGGAAACAACCCAAGTGTCCATCAACAGATGAATGAGTAAACATGCTGTAGATACATACAATGGAATATTATTCAGCCATGAAAAGGAATGGAGTTCTGATACATGGTACTATATTAGCGATCCTTGAAAATATTTTAAGTGAAACAGGCCAGATACAAAAAGGACAAATATTGTATGATTCCACTTACATGAGGTATCTAGAATAGGAAATTCATAGGGACAGAAAGTAGAATAGAGGTTACCAGTGCCCAGAGGAGGGCAGAATGGGGAGCTATTGCTTAATAGTTAGAGTTTCTGTTTGGAATCATGAAAAAGTTCTGGAATTGAGAGTGGTGGTGGTCACACAACACTGTGAATGTCCTTAATGCCACTGAATTGTACACTTAGAAATGGTTAAAATGGTAAACTTTGTTATTTATATTGTAATTAAAAAATTACAATACAAAAAGGCAAATACAAAAGAATGCAGGAATGGAGAGAAGAAGGGACAGTTAAATATAAGACCGGTTTGTCATAGGTGCCGCCCCCTGCATTGTGTGCCTACCCACGTGACTGGCCAAGTTCTGCTGATGGGGCCGGGCTGCTCTGGATGTGGGTCAGGCACGCTGATCCAAGTAGCTAGGCATCTGCACAGTTAACTTTCCTGAACAGGTGTCAATCCTGCAGTTTATGTACCCACTGGCATTTACTGTGATTGGGCCAGTGTTGCAGGTGGAGAGGTTCATTGCTGGTGGTGCGCAGAGGCGGGTACCCAGACTGTAAGAATAGGAGAACCCCTTGAAGACTGATTCCAAGAATACATTCAAAGAGGACTTCCCTGGGGATATCTTTAATGTGTCCACCTTTGACTGCTTCAGATCGGAAAAAAAACTTTGATTCTTAGACTCACTTACTTCAGCTATTCAAGGTGATATTGAGTAAGTTAAGAAACAGCTAGACTTACCAGAACATTTGGCACTCAAAGAAGACAATGTCTTCCAGGTTCCTAAAGGAAACTAATGAATGGCCACTGGGGAGAAATCATCTGTCTTATTTATTCATCCACTGCTGATAACTATGCAACTTATTTTGGTTATATTACTAAAGCTGTGTATTGGTTTAAAGAGTATAATATTTTTACCACATTATGCTTTAAGTTAAACCCATCATGCATCAGTACTCAAAAGTCATCCTAAAAAAATCAAGATTTTTTAATGTATATGTTAGTTAAAAACACTTTCAAAGCTTTCTAAAATATACCACTAGAAAGGTCTTAAAACTGCCTTATGATGGAAATAAAATGCATCCTTTATTATAAAAGGCAAGTTTTTAATTTGAGTTGAGAACTGTAAAATCCAGCATGGATGCCATCGAATAGTACGCGCTCTAAACAGAGAAGGCTTAGAAAAGCAAATGCACTGAACAAAGGATTCATGTTTATGACAAACCTAAGGGGAAAAATCCAGACTTTGTATTTTGTATGTATTTTGAATTAATGTTTTATTATTGACATAAAGACCTGTGATATTTCAGTTTATTCAGTTCCTTCATGAGATCAAATCATTGTACCACAG
>NW_027398686.1:5530-10314 GCF_003265705.2 Callorhinus ursinus | reverse complement strand
TTGGCTAGTATTTTGGTGAGAATTTTTGCATCCATGTTCATCAAGGATATTGGTCTGTAATTCTCCTTTTTGATGGGGTCTTTGTCTGGTTTGGGGATCAAGGTAATGGTGGCCTCATAAAACGAGTTTGGAAGTTTTCCTTCCATTTTTATTTTTTGGAACAGTTTCAGAAGAATAGTTATTTATTCTTCTTGAAATGTTTGGTAGAATTCCCCTGGGAAGCCATCTGGCCCTGGGCTTTTGTTTGTTGGGAGATTTTTGATGACTGCTTCAATTTCCTTAGTGGTTATAGGTCTGTTCAGGTTTTCTGTTTCTTCCTGGTTAGTTTTGGTAGTTGATAGATCTCTAGGAATGCATCCATTTCTTCCAGATCATCTAATTTGCTGGCATATAGTTGCTCATAATATGTTCTTTTATCTTTTTTTTTCACAAGACTCCTCTTTGTTGTTGTTGTTTTTTTAAATATTTTATTATGTTAGTCACCATACAATACATCATTACTTTTTGATGTGGTGATCCACGATCCATTGTTTTCGTATAACACCCAGTGCTCCATGCAGTACGTGCCCTCCTTAATACCCATCACTGGGCTAAACAATCTCCCCCACCCCCTCCCCTCTAAAACCCTCCGTTTGTTTCTCACCATCCACAGTCTCTCATGGTTCATTTCTCCCTCCGGTTCCCCCCCTTCATTTTCCCCTTCCTTCTCCTAATGTCCTCCAGGCTATTCCTTGTGTTCCACAAATAAGTGAAACCATATGATAATTGACTTTCTCTGCCTGACTTATTTCACTTAGCATAATCTCCTCCAGTCCCGTCCATGCTGATGTAAAAGTTGGGTATTCATCCTTTCTGATGGCTGAGTAATATTCCATTATATATATGGACCACATCTTCTTTGTACATTCATCTTTTGAAGGGCATCTCATCTCTTTCCACAGTTTGGCTATTGCGGACACTGCTGCTATGAACATTGGGGTGCATATGGCCCTTCTTTTCACTACATCTGTGTCTTTGGGATAAATACCCAGGAGTGCAATTGCTGGGTCATAGGGTAGCTCCATTTTTAAATTTTTGGAGGCACCTCCACACTGTTTTCCAAAGTGGCTGTACCAACTTGCATTCCCACCAACAGTGTAAGAGGGTTCCCCTTTCTCCACAACCTCTCCAACATTTGTTGTTTCTTGCCCTGTCCATTTTTGCCATTCTAACTGGTGTAAGGTGGTATCTCAATGTGGTTTTGATTTGAATTTCCCTGATGGCTAATGATGATGAACATTTTCTCATGTGTCTGTTAGCCATTTGTATGTCTTCAGAGAAATGTCTTTTCATATCTTCTGCCCATTTTTTGACTTGATTATTTGTTTTTTGGGTGTTGAGTTTGAGAAGTTCTTTATAGATCTTGGATACCAGCCCTTTATCTGTAGTGTCATTTGCGAATATCTTCTCCCATTCTCTGGGTTGCCTCTTTGTTTTGTTGACTGTTTCCTTTGCTGTGCAGAAGCTTTTTATCTTCATGAAGTCCCAAAAGTTCATTTTTGCTTTTGTTTCACTAGCTTTTGGAGATGTATCTTGAAAGAAGTTGCTGTGGCCGATGTCAAAGAGGTTACTGCCTATGTTCTCCTCTAGGATTTTGTGGATTCCTGTCTCACATTGACGTCTTTCATCCATTTTATCTTTGTGTATGGTGTTAGAGAATGGTCGAGCTTCATTCTTCTGCATGGGGCTGTCTAATTTTCCAAGCATTTATAAATCAGTCAGTCAATCAATCAATCAATCTCTTCATTTATTGAAGAGACTGTCTTGTTTCCATTGCATATTTTTTCCTGCTTTGTCGAAGATTATTTGGACCATAGAGTTGAGGGTCCATATCTGGGTTCTCTATTCTGATCCATTGGTCTATATGTCTGTTTTTGTGCCAGTACCATGCTGTCTTGGTGATCACTGCTTTGTAATATACTTGAAATCGGGCTGCGTGATGCCCCCAGCTTTGTTTTTCTTTTTCAACATTTCTTGGGGGTCTTTTCTGATTCCATACAAATTTTAGAATTGTTTGTTCTAGCACTTTGAAAAATGTCATTGGAATTTTGATCGAGATGGCATTGAAGGTATAGATTGCTCTGGGTAGCATAGACATTTTAACAATGTTTATTCTTCCCATCCATGAGCACGGAATATGTTTCCATCTTGTTGTGTCTTCTTCAGTTTCTTTCATGTGTGTTCTGTAGTTCCTAGAGTATAGATCCTTTACCTCTTTGGTTAGCTTTATTCCGAGGTATCTTATGGTTTTTGGTCTATTGTAAATGGGATCGTTTCTTTAATTCCTCTTTCTACAGTTGCATTGTTAGTGTATAAGAAAGCAACTGATTTCTGTGCATTGATTTTATATCCTGCCACATTACTGAATTGCTTGTATGAGTTCTAGTAATTTGGGGGCGTTCTTATAATTGTTTGTATTTCTTTGGTGTTGGTTGTGATCTCTCCTCTTTCATTCATGATTTTATTTATTTGGGTCATTTCTCTTTTCTTTTTGATAAGTCTGGCCAGGGGTTTATCAATCTTGTGAATTCTTTCAAAGAACCAGCTCCTAGTTTCGTTGATCTGTTCTACTGCTCTTTTGGTTTCTAGTTCATTGACTTCTGCTCTGATCTTTATTATTTCTCTTCCCCTGCTGGGTTTAGGCTTCATTTGCTGTTCTTTCTCCAGCTCCTTTAAGTGTAGGGTTAGGTTGTGTATTTGAGACCTTTCTTGTTTCTTGAGAAAGGCTTGTATTACTATATACTTTCCTCTCAGGACTGCCTTTGCTGCATCCCAAAGATTTTGAACAGTTGTGTTTTCATTTTCATTGGTTTCCATGAATTGTTTAAATTCCTCTTTAATTTCCTGGTTGACCCATTCATTCTTTCGTAGGATGCTCTTTAGCCACCATGTATTTGAGTTCTTTCTGACTTTCCTCTTGTGATTGAGTTCTAGTTTCAAAGCATTGTGGTCTGAAGATATGCAGAGAATGATCCCAATCTTTTGGTACCGGTTGAGACCTGATTTGTGACCTAGGATGTGATCTATTCTGGAGAATGTTCCATGGGCACTAGAGAAGAATGTGTATTCTGTTGCTTTGGGATGGAATGTTCTGAATATGTCTGTGAAGTCCATTTGGTCCAGTGTGTCATTTAAAGTCTTTAAGATGATCTGTCCATTTCAGTGGGGGGGGGTGTTAAAGTCTCCCACTATTATTGTATTGTTGTCAATGTGTTTCTTTGCCTTTGTTATTAATTAATTGGCTTATATAATTGGCTGCTCCCATGTTGGGGCATAGGTATTTACAATTGTTAGATATTCTTGTTGGATAGACCCTTTAAGTAGGATATAGTGTCCTTCCTCATTTCTTATTATAGTCTGTTTTAAAATCTAATTTGTCTGATATAAGGATTGCCATGCCAGCTTTCTTTTGGTGTCCATTACCATGGTAAATGGTTTTCCACCCCCTCACTTTCAATCTGGGGGTGTCTTTGGGTATAAAATGAGTCTCTTGCAGACAGCATATCGATGGGTCTTGTTCTTTTTATCCAATCTGATAGCCTGTGTCTTTTGATTGGGATATTTAGCCCATTTACATTCAGGGTAACTATTGAAAGATATGAATTTAGTGCCATTGTATTGCCTGTAAAGTGACTGTGACTGTATATTGTCTGTATTCCTTTCTGGTCTACGCTGCTTTTAGGCTCTCTCTTTGCTTAGAGGACCCCTTTCAATATTTCTTGTAGGGCTGGTTTCGTGTTTGCCAATTCCTTTAGTTTTTGTTTGTCCTGGAAGCTTTTGATCTCTCCTTCTATTTTCAATGACAGCCTAGCTGGATATAGTATTCTCGGCTGCATATTTTTCTCATTTAGCGCTCTGAATATATCATGCCAGTCCTTTCTGGCCTGCCAGGTTTCTGTGGATAGGTCTGTTGCCAATCTAATGTTTCTACCATTGTAGGGTACAGATCTCTTCTCCCGAGCTGCTTTCAGGATTTTCTCTTTGTCTCTGAGACTCGTAAGTTTGACTATTAGATGTCGGGGTGTTGACCTATTTTTATTGATTTTGAGAGGAGTTCTCTGTGCCTCCTGGATTTTGATACCTGTTTCCTTCCCCAAATTAGGGAAGTTCTCTGCTATAATTTGCTCCAGTATAACTTCTGCCCCCCCTTTCTTCTTCTTCTGGAATCCCAATTATTCTAATGTTGTTTCTTCTTATGGTATCACTTACCTCAAATTCTGCCCTCGTGATCCAGTAGTTGTTTACCTCTCTTTTTGTCAGCTTTTTGATTTTCCATCATTTGGTCTTCTATATCACTAATTCTCTCTTCTGCCTCATTTATCCTAGCAGTTAGAACCTCCATTTTTGATTGCATGTCATTTATAGCCTTTTAAAATTTTTATTGTTATGTTAATGACCATATATTACATCATTAGTTTTTGATGTAGTGTTCCACGATTCATTTTTTGTTCATAACACCCAGTGCTTCATGCAGAATGTGCCCTCTTTAATACCCATCACCAGGCTAACCCATCCCCCTACCCTCCTCCCTTCTAGAACCCTCAGTTTGTTTTTCAGAGTCCATCATCTCTCATGGTTCGTCTCCCCCTCTGACTTACTCCCCTTCATTCCTCCTCTCCTGCTATCTTCTTCTTTCTCTTTTTTCTTAAAATATGTTGCATTGTTTCAGAAGTACAGATCTGTGATTCAATAGTCTTGCACAATTCACAGCGCTCACCATAGCACATACCCCCCCCAATGTCCAT
>NW_027398686.1:4105-5430 GCF_003265705.2 Callorhinus ursinus | reverse complement strand
GTGGACATTGCTGCTATAAACATTGGGGTGCATGTACCTCTTCGGGTCCCTACATATGTATCTTTGTCGTAAATACCCAGTAGTGCAATTGCTGGATCGTATGGTAGCTCTAATTTCAACTGTTTGAGGAACCTCCATACTGTTTTCCAAGTGGTTGCACCAGCTTGCATTCCCACCAACAGTGTAGGAGGGTTCCCCTTTCTCCACATCCCCGCCAACATCTGTCATTCCCTGACTTGTTAATTTTAGCCATTCTGACTCCTGTGAGGTGGTATCTCATGGAGGTTTTGATTTGGATTTCTCTGATGCCAAGCGATGTTGAGCACTTTTTCATGTGCCTGTTGGCCATTTGGATGTCTGCTTTGGAAAAATGTCTGTTCATGTCTTCTGCCCATTTCTTGATTGGATTATTTGTTCTTTGGATGTTGAGTTTGATAAGTTCTTTATAGATTTTGGATACTAGCCCTTTATCTGATATGTCATTTGCAAATATTTTCTCCCATTCTGTCGGTTGTCTTTTGGTATTGTGGACTGTTTCTTTTGCTGTGCAAAAGCTTTTTATCTTGATGAAATCCCAATAGTTCATTTTTGCCCTGGCTTCCCGTGCCTTTGGTGATGTTTCTAGGAAGAAGGTGCTGCGGCTGAGGTCGAAGAGTTTGCTACCTGTGTTCTTCTTTAGGATTTTGATGGACTCCTGTCTCACATTTAGGTCTTTTAACGATTTGGGGTCTATTTTTGTGTGTGGTGTAAGGAAATGGTCCAGTTTCATTCTTCTGCATGTGGCTGTCCTATTTTCCCAACACCATTTGTTGAAGAGACTGTTTTTTTTCCATTGGACATTCTTTCCTGCTTTATGAAAAATAAGTTGACCATAGAGTTGAGGGTCCATTTCTGGGTTCTCGATTCTGTTCCATTGATCTATGTGTCTGTTTTTGTGCCAGTACCATACTGTCTTGATGATGACAGCTTTGTAATAGAGCTGGAAGTCCGGAATTGTGATGCCGCCAGCTTTGCTTTTCTTTTTCAATATTCCTCTGGCTATTCGGGGTCTCTTCTGGTTCCATACAAATTTTAGGATTATTTGTGCCATTTCTTTGAAAAAAGTGGATGGTATTTTGATGGGGATTGCATTGAATGTGTAGATTGCTCTAGGTAGCATTGACATCTTCACAATGTTGGTTCTCCCAATCCATGAGCATGGAACGTTTTTCCATTTCTTTGTGTCTTCTTCAATTTCTTTCATGAGTATTTTATAGTTTTCTGAGTACAGATCCTTTGCCTCTTTGGTTAAATTTATTCCTAGGTATCTTATGGTTTTGGGTGCA
>NW_027398686.1:0-4005 GCF_003265705.2 Callorhinus ursinus | reverse complement strand
CACAATGTTGGTTCTCCCAATCCATGAGCATGGAACATTTTTCCATTTCTTTGTGTCCTCTTCAATTTCTTTCATGAGTATTTTATAGTTTTCTGAGTACAGATCCTTTGCCTCTTTGGTTAGATTTATTCCTAGGTATCTTATGGTTTTGGGTGCAATTGTAAATGGGATTCACTCCTTGATTTGTCTCTCCTCTCTCTTGTTGTTGGTGTATAGGAATGCCACTGATTTCTGTGCATTGATTTTATATCCTGCCACTTTACTGAATTCCTGTATGAGTTCTAGCAGTTTTGGGGTGGAGTCTTTTGGGTTTTCCACATACAGTATCATATCATCTGCAAAGAGTGAGAGTTTGACTTCCTCTTTGCCGATTTGGATGCCTTTGATTTCTTTTTGTTGTCTGATTGCTGTGGCTAGGACTTCTAATACTATGTTGAAGAGCAGTGGTGAGAGTGGACATCCCTGCCGCGTTCCTGACCTTAGGGGGAAAGCTCTCAGCTTTTCCCCATTGAGAATAATATTCGCTGTAGGCTTTTCATAGATGGCTTTTATGATATTGAGGTATGTACCCTCTATCCCTACACTCTGAAGAGTTTTGATCAAGAAAGGATGCTGTACTTTGTCAAATGCTTTTTCTGCATCTATTGAGAGGATCATATGATTCTTGTTCTTTCTTTGGTTAATGTATTTTATCACGTTGATTGATTTGCGGATGTTGAAACAACCTTGCAGCCCAGGGATAAATCCCACTTGGTCGTGGTGAATAATCCTTTGAATGTACTGTTGGATCCTATTGGCTAGTATTTTGGTGAGAATTTTTGCATCCATGTTCATCAAGGATATTGGTCTGTAATTCTCCTTTTTGATGGGGTCTTTGTCTGGTTTGGGGATCAAGGTAATGGTGGCCTCATAAAACGAGTTTGGAAGTTTTCCTTCCATTTTTATTTTTTGGAACAGTTTCAGAAGAATAGTTATTTATTCTTCTTGAAATGTTTGGTAGAATTCCCCTGGGAAGCCATCTGGCCCTGGGCTTTTGTTTGTTGGGAGATTTTTGATGACTGCTTCAATTTCCTTAGTGGTTATAGGTCTGTTCAGGTTTTCTGTTTCTTCCTGGTTAGTTTTGGTAGTTGATAGATCTCTAGGAATGCATCCATTTCTTCCAGATCATCTAATTTGCTGGCATATAGTTGCTCATAATATGTTCTTTTATCTTTTTTTTTCACAAGACTCCTCTTTGTTGTTGTTGTTTTTTTAAATATTTTATTATGTTAGTCACCATACAATACATCATTACTTTTTGATGTGGTGATCCACGATCCATTGTTTTCGTATAACACCCAGTGCTCCATGCAGTACGTGCCCTCCTTAATACCCATCACTGGGCTAAACAATCTCCCCCACCCCCTCCCCTCTAAAACCCTCCGTTTGTTTCTCACCATCCACAGTCTCTCATGGTTCATTTCTCCCTCCGGTTCCCCCCCTTCATTTTCCCCTTCCTTCTCCTAATGTCCTCCAGGCTATTCCTTGTGTTCCACAAATAAGTGAAACCATATGATAATTGACTTTCTCTGCCTGACTTATTTCACTTAGCATAATCTCCTCCAGTCCCGTCCATGCTGATGTAAAAGTTGGGTATTCATCCTTTCTGATGGCTGAGTAATATTCCATTATATATATGGACCACATCTTCTTTGTACATTCATCTTTTGAAGGGCATCTCATCTCTTTCCACAGTTTGGCTATTGCGGACACTGCTGCTATGAACATTGGGGTGCATATGGCCCTTCTTTTCACTACATCTGTGTCTTTGGGATAAATACCCAGGAGTGCAATTGCTGGGTCATAGGGTAGCTCCATTTTTAAATTTTTGGAGGCACCTCCACACTGTTTTCCAAAGTGGCTGTACCAACTTGCATTCCCACCAACAGTGTAAGAGGGTTCCCCTTTCTCCACAACCTCTCCAACATTTGTTGTTTCTTGCCCTGTCCATTTTTGCCATTCTAACTGGTGTAAGGTGGTATCTCAATGTGGTTTTGATTTGAATTTCCCTGATGGCTAATGATGATGAACATTTTCTCATGTGTCTGTTAGCCATTTGTATGTCTTCAGAGAAATGTCTTTTCATATCTTCTGCCCATTTTTTGACTTGATTATTTGTTTTTTGGGTGTTGAGTTTGAGAAGTTCTTTATAGATCTTGGATACCAGCCCTTTATCTGTAGTGTCATTTGCGAATATCTTCTCCCATTCTCTGGGTTGCCTCTTTGTTTTGTTGACTGTTTCCTTTGCTGTGCAGAAGCTTTTTATCTTCATGAAGTCCCAAAAGTTCATTTTTGCTTTTGTTTCACTAGCTTTTGGAGATGTATCTTGAAAGAAGTTGCTGTGGCCGATGTCAAAGAGGTTACTGCCTATGTTCTCCTCTAGGATTTTGTGGATTCCTGTCTCACATTGACGTCTTTCATCCATTTTATCTTTGTGTATGGTGTTAGAGAATGGTCGAGCTTCATTCTTCTGCATGGGGCTGTCTAATTTTCCAAGCATTTATAAATCAGTCAGTCAATCAATCAATCAATCTCTTCATTTATTGAAGAGACTGTCTTGTTTCCATTGCATATTTTTTCCTGCTTTGTCGAAGATTATTTGGACCATAGAGTTGAGGGTCCATATCTGGGTTCTCTATTCTGATCCATTGGTCTATATGTCTGTTTTTGTGCCAGTACCATGCTGTCTTGGTGATCACTGCTTTGTAATATACTTGAAATCGGGCTGCGTGATGCCCCCAGCTTTGTTTTTCTTTTTCAACATTTCTTGGGGGTCTTTTCTGATTCCATACAAATTTTAGAATTGTTTGTTCTAGCACTTTGAAAAATGTCATTGGAATTTTGATCGAGATGGCATTGAAGGTATAGATTGCTCTGGGTAGCATAGACATTTTAACAATGTTTATTCTTCCCATCCATGAGCACGGAATATGTTTCCATCTTGTTGTGTCTTCTTCAGTTTCTTTCATGTGTGTTCTGTAGTTCCTAGAGTATAGATCCTTTACCTCTTTGGTTAGCTTTATTCCGAGGTATCTTATGGTTTTTGGTCTATTGTAAATGGGATCGTTTCTTTAATTCCTCTTTCTACAGTTGCATTGTTAGTGTATAAGAAAGCAACTGATTTCTGTGCATTGATTTTATATCCTGCCACATTACTGAATTGCTTGTATGAGTTCTAGTAATTTGGGGGCGTTCTTATAATTGTTTGTATTTCTTTGGTGTTGGTTGTGATCTCTCCTCTTTCATTCATGATTTTATTTATTTGGGTCATTTCTCTTTTCTTTTTGATAAGTCTGGCCAGGGGTTTATCAATCTTGTGAATTCTTTCAAAGAACCAGCTCCTAGTTTCGTTGATCTGTTCTACTGCTCTTTTGGTTTCTAGTTCATTGACTTCTGCTCTGATCTTTATTATTTCTCTTCCCCTGCTGGGTTTAGGCTTCATTTGCTGTTCTTTCTCCAGCTCCTTTAAGTGTAGGGTTAGGTTGTGTATTTGAGACCTTTCTTGTTTCTTGAGAAAGGCTTGTATTACTATATACTTTCCTCTCAGGACTGCCTTTGCTGCATCCCAAAGATTTTGAACAGTTGTGTTTTCATTTTCATTGGTTTCCATGAATTGTTTAAATTCCTCTTTAATTTCCTGGTTGACCCATTCATTCTTTCGTAGGATGCTCTTTAGCCACCATGTATTTGAGTTCTTTCTGACTTTCCTCTTGTGATTGAGTTCTAGTTTCAAAGCATTGTGGTCTGAAGATATGCAGAGAATGATCCCAATCTTTTGGTACCGGTTGAGACCTGATTTGTGACCTAGGATGTGATCTATTCTGGAGAATGTTCCATGGGCACTAGAGAAGAATGTGTATTCTGTTGCTTTGGGATGGAATGTTCTGAATATGTCTGTGAAGTCCATTTGGTCCAGTGTGTCATTTAAAGTCTTTAAGATGATCTGTCCATTTCAGTGGGGGGGGG
>NW_027398685.1:0-10315 GCF_003265705.2 Callorhinus ursinus | reverse complement strand
GCTCCCGGTTCGGAAAGGACAGCGCGGCCCCGCCCCCGCGGTGAAGGGGGACCCGCCCGGCCACCCGCGTGTCCCTGCGAGGCGGGGATGTCCTCTTTCCGCCCAAATCCCCAAAGGAGGCGTGAGTGGCCTTGCTTGGGTATGTGCCACTTACTGGAGACAGGCTCCTTGAACGTTAGTTATCTGGATTGGGGGAATAAGGCCAGGGCGGAGGGGTGACATGCTTTTCTCTTTGTTACTTAACGCATAAATGTCTTCTGGTTTGATGATTTTGCTTATGCCTGCATTAAGTAGACGCTGTGTTAAAATAGCTTTGTCATCTCACACTAGACATAAGAATGTTCTCCTTGTTCCTGGTATTTTACAATCACAAATAAATCATACTTTGTGTCATATCCTGAAGGGGTGAGGGGACGAACAGTGTCAAGCGTTTAATTCAGTGTTTAATTTAAGATAGTGTCTTAACCCTACATACCTCCCTTCCTCTATGCAATTTTGGAACTTCCAGAGCCGGAGTAAATCCATGAACATCATCTTTTTGGTCTAGAGGGCGTGGATTAATCCGTGAAGTAAGGCGCGGGTGGTCACGTAAGAGCTGTTGTGGGGAAGGAAAGCTGCGTTGGGCTCACGGGGTCCACAGTTTCTAGTTTTGTCCAAACACAAAAGGGTCAGAGGAACCAGGAGCTGATGCCTAGTGTGAGTAGCAGCCTTTGCTTGCCGAAACAGCAAAAAAGAGGTGTTCCTGTGAAACATTTAAGTGCTAGATCACCAATCTAATCGCACTTCCTTGTTTTATGTTCACAAATCTCATTTCATTTCCATGTTATGTGGACTTTCCTGTCTCCAGTGATCCTGATATCCTCTGTAGAGAAATAACTGCAGTCATATTTTGTTTTTTACTGATTTCTAATAAGACATGTCAAGCTGTTAACGCTAGCGTTTGTCATTCAGGAGCTCATTTTTCACCCTTAGTTTTAATGTTGTTTTTTTTGTTTTGTTTTTTGTTTTTGTTTTGTTTTGGATTACGTGTAGGTTTCAGATGATTTGCGTGTGATTCTGGATGAAGGTCTGTGAGTAGAGTGGGAGTTACCCAGTGCATCGGTGTGTAGAAGGAAGGGGGTGGGAGGAGTTGCTGTAGAGATGCACAGAGGCACAGAGCATCACTCTGCTCCACACAGACAGGGCAGGAATTTCGGTTCTCCCCATGACAGGTGTCAGACATTTAACCCGTCTTTGCCTTAGTTTCTAACCTGTCAAATGGAGATTAAAGTTATTATCTACCTCAACAGGTAGGGCTAATGAATAAATGTGTTAACATTTATAAAACACCAGTACATACAATATGCTCTAAATCATTTTTAAATAAAATAGAAATTGCTTTTTCCACACTGCCAAACTGAAACTACCTGGGAAAAAAATTTAAAAAAGAAAACACCTCCTTCAACCAATATAAAATTTTGTACTATTTTTTTTCTTAAGAGAAAACTCAGAATGAATTTTTTGTTGGCTAGTTTAATTGTTCATTAATTTTATAATTCTAATTTCAACTACACAATGAGACTAAAACTAAAGATGATCCATCTTATTAGAAAAGATTATGAATGACTAAAGTATAAAGATTTGTCTTTATACTTTTTTTAATAATCATCAGTACAATCCTGCAAAAAAACCCAAGAAATCTAAATTTTTTAAAAGAAGTAGGAAATGAAAGATGACCTAGAGTTTATAAAATATTAGTAACTTAGCAATAATTGAGAATTTGTGTAGATACTACTGTTGTTATCCTTATTTTTCTGGGATTCTCAATTAAAAATACTGTGGGGATTTTTTTGAGATAATCAGTAGCTCAGAATTATAATAGCTGTTCTTTAAATGTTAAAAATTGGTTTTATTTTTCTGATTTTCGTTGTGTAGCTGCTTATTATAGAAAAATTATGAAGGACAGAAAACACGAAGAGATTATGAAGACTTTTTGACTTTTATCCAAGAAACAATCTATAGCAGATCTGCCCATTATTTTTCAACATCCATAGTTATTTACATGTGTTTATGTGCTTAAAAGAGTTCTTAGTAAACATAAAGTATTATAGTATAGCACTTTAATAATCATTGTTCTAAACCTTTTGTATATATAAAACCCATTTAATCTTCTCAACTTTGTCTCCACAGCTTTTCTTCACAAGGAAACAAAGGGGCAGGGAATTTAGGTAATTTGCCAAGGTCTCGAAGTTAATAAAATTCACAATTTGAGCTCTAGCCAGTGCTGCTTTAGCCACCACAAGTTAAAAAAAATTTTTTTCCCTAAGACAAGTAATAGATAGTTTCAGGAGAGCAGGTTTGTTTTGTTTTAGTTGGTTTAAGTATTTTGCTATTCTCATGATTAAATAGTTAAACTTCACCTTTCCTAAAGCTTAAAAATAGCAAACTGCTGAAAAGTCTCCAGTATCTTATTTCACTAAGAGCAAGAAGTTTCTTTTGTGGAATGAATAAGATATACTTAAATTCAATAAAATCTACATTTGTCTGTTTCTCTGATTTTCCACATCAATGGACTTACACTTCCAAAATCAGGTCAGTGGGATGAACACTCTACTCAGAGTTTCCCAGAAGGGAACTGGGCATTTTAGCTCTTATTTGCTGAAATAAGGATCACAGTTTTCTGCTTGATCCAGTTTGGGTACTTTATCATATTTTAATAATGGAACTATATTGCCTTCAGCATTAAGAAGACTCTGCCCAGAATGTTACTCTCTTTATAAGTTAAAAAAAAAACACAAAAATATTGTTCTAATGCTTTCCAGATCCAAACCAAAGTATTCGCATAAATAAATACTCAGGGTGAATGAATAGGGCATCAAAAAATTTATACCAGTGAACGAAGAGTTGAAGCATTTCAAGAATTAGCCTCATAGATATAGAATTATCTATAATTTTATGTCTAAGACTTGCTTGATAAACATCAGTTGCTTTCAAAATGAAGTACAAAAGAAAGGGCCTTTTATTTCTGCCTTAGTATATCAATTTTCCTAATCCAATCCCTAACAGTCCCATATTTATTTTTTCAGATAATTTAAAGGGCAGTGGTATTCCTAAGCCTAAAAAATAATCCAATTCTTTATTTTTCCAAGCGTCTTCCCCAACTAATTACTCATTTTATGAGCTGAATGACAGATTTCTATGCCCAAACTTTAAACGAATGCAATCACCAATCTTAAAAGAATAGAGCATCCCTAAAATAAAAACATCGATGACTAAGTCCCATTTCGAGCTACCATATTTACTGCATCTTGCAGATTGGATTGACACCATCTAATCTGCCTTTACAGTCCAGGCTTGGTGCTGCCTTCCAGAGATGATGGAGCCACAGGAATGGGCTCTGTTGTTCCCACTGGCCTCCGGAAATCGTGCCGTCACAACTGCCACCCCTATTTTGTTGCAATGCCTGCTTCAGGTAGAAGGACTCTGGCTCCAAGGGGAGAAGAATGGAGATGTCTGAATGTGACATGAAATCCCTCGAACCACCCACTTCCTCAGTCCAGAGCATTTTGTCCGGTGTTAATGTCATAAACCTGATCCAGTTTCTAGTACATTGGTCATTTCTACCTGGCGTGAGCTTCCTCCTTCTTCTGGTTACAGAACTGTGGTTTTCTATTGGGGACCTTTCTTTCTTCCTTCCAATCTGGGTAGTTCAGGTAGGGTGACCCTGCTCCAAAGCTCCAGGACTGGGCTGATGACCCAAAGTAATATTGGTCAGTCCTTCCAGTCTGGGTCTAACCCCCCAGCCCAGTTCTGATAGGTACAGGGGTAGGGAAGTGACCTAAGCCTGGCCAAGTCAGAAAAATTTCCTGGAATCTGTTTTGTCAGGAAATGGTTGGAAAAACAAGCCTTTGCTTCCTGTGGGGTTATAACTACTAGAACAGAAACTTGAAACCTTGTCAGTGTTTGAGGAGAGCTTTGTAAAGTGAGCACAGAGAAAAGCCACCTGAGCGGGAGTGAGACTAATTACTAAACAGAATTTTTGAACTGCAGCTTGTCAGTCTTTTACTTTTTTTTTTTAAGATTTTATTTATTTATTTGACAGAGAGAGACACAGCGAGAGAGGGAACACAAGCAGGGGGAGCGGGAGAGGGAGAAGCAGGCTTCCCGCGGAACAGGGAACCTGATGCGGGGCTTGATCCCAGCTCCCTGGGATCATGACCTGAGCCGAAGGCAGACGCCCAACGACTGAGCCACCCAGGTGCCCCTCAGTCTTTTACTTTTACAGGTCAAATGATTCGCCTTCTCATGAAACCATTTTGAGTTGGGCTTTTGTTACTGATTCCACTTATTGTTAATTACCTTTCCAACCAAAAGGGTGGTTCAACTCGAATTGAATTCCTTTCTTTCTCCCTTTGTTTCAACATTGTCATTGATCATTTACCGAGCATGTGTAAAGTGGGAATGAAGTTTGGCCAGGGATATTGAGAGGAAAAATACTCTGCTGTCCTCTGACTCTCAGTGCAATAGGGGAAATGAATGTACAAATAGAAGTTTTTAGAAAAGCCTGTAATTACCACAGCAAACTGTTCCCAAGGTGTTAGGAGTGAGGAAGAGCACCTAATTCAACTCTTACAGAGGGGGTTTATGAAACTTGTGAGAGAAGTTTTCCTGAAAGAGCTGACCATTCACATGACTCTTAAGGATGAGGAGTTTTCTAGGTAAACAGAGAACACTGACGGGCAGAGAACATTCAGGAGAGGGCCAGATGAACAGAGGCCTAGCACTGGGATAGAGCATGGTGAGTCTTAAGAGCAGCAAGCTGGAACTCACTCCGTGAGCAGAGACTGAGGAAAGACTGAGGTAGAAGGAGGTGGCAGGCATCTGACACTGGAGGCCCATGTGCTGGTAGGACCCTGTTTGTTGGTCAGCATCCGGCATTGATGGTATCTCAACTGGGAGTCCTCTGTAGGCATCGCAAAGTGTTTCCATGGCCCTGTTGCACAGACCACACTATGACCTTTATTGGCTATCTCCCATAGGGTGGGTGGGGTATAACCTAAAATTCAGGACATGTGCAAAAAAAATGAAAAGGTCGTAGATATTGAATTAAAAGACATTTACTAGGCACATGCAAGGTACAAGGGACTGTGGTCAGTTTTGCAAAAGATGTATAGTGGATAAAACTGAAACTGCAAATGTGAAGTTCTTCTTCAATACTAACCTGCATACTTTCTTCTGCAACATAGTCAGTCTTTCCTTCTGTCCCCATGGTAAGGCCATCCTGATGATTTTAACCATCTATAATTATTTAAGTTCATTTCAATTAACTCTGAGAACCATCCAATATGTTAGATTTGGGCATTTATTCAAAACTTTAAAAATAATAGATTTCAATATAAGCTTTGTATTTCTATTTTCTTAAGTTTTTTTTTATTTATTCTAAAGAGAGAGAGAGAGAAGAGGGGCAGAGGGAGAGGGAGAGAATCTCAAGCAGACTCCCTGCTGAGCACAGAGCCTGATGCGGAACTCGAACTCGCAACCCTGAGACCATGACCTGAGCTGAAATCAAGAGTTGGACACAATCGACTGAACCACCCAGGCGCCCCATTTTCTTAACAATTTTTTAAAAAATTTTGTGGCAGTAGTAATGAGTTATCAAATTATATTACATATACTACAAATCAAAGAAATACAGAAATGCCAAGGTTACAAAAAGATATGTCAAGAAATAAATACGGAAAATGAGGAAATGTATTGTTTAATACATTTGGCTAAAACAGGCATGAAAACAACATGATGACCCTGTTTTGATGCTTCCTTGTATTATGGAAGTGAAATTTGGGAAGTTAAGAGATGAACTAGAAACCACAGCAAACACATTACGCATCTGTGTGGATACATAGTCAACTAGGAACATGACAAATTGTAAAAAACTTGATCAGAGAATATCCTCTGTAACATTTCAACATTTGGAAATGTGCTGATACATTTTTTATGGCTCACATATGGTCTGTTTTGTAAAATGTTCCCTGTGTGTTGAAAAAATATGTATGATTTATGCAGTTGTTGAGTGAAATGTCCGGATTACCAGCACGCTGGTCAAGTTGGGCGATCCTGTTCCTTTACCCTTCTATTCTGTTACTGATTCTTTACTGCTGTGCCTATTAAGTACTGAAAGAGGCTTGTTAGAATCTTTAACTATGATTATGGTTTCATGCATTGCTCCTTCTAGTTTCTCTCTTAATATATCTTGATAAATATTAAGTTCATGGAATTTTAGGATTGTCTCTTGTAGAAGTAACTCCTTTTTATTTTGAGTCAGTCTTTTTTTTAATCTCTAAGTTTACTTCTTTCCTTAAGTCCTAATATATTAAACCTTAATTAATGTATCAATTATTAACCAATGTATTAAAAATTTATCTTAATAATACATTAGCGCTTATTAACAAGTAATGCATCAGTATTTCCACACTAGGTTTCTCTCAGTTAGCTTTAGCATGATATAACACTTTCAGTTCTTTTAATTTCAAGTTACCTGGGTCCCAATATTTATTTATTTATTTATTTTTTTAAAGATTTTATTTATTTATTTGACAGAGTGAGACACAGCGAGAGAGAGAACCCAGGCAGGGGGAGTGGGAGGGGGAGAAGCAGGCTTCCCACGGAGCAGGGAGCCTGATGCGGGGCTCGATCCCAGGACCCTGAGATCATGACCTGAGCCGAAGGCAGACGCTTAACGACTGAGCCACCCAGGCGCCCCTACCTGGGTCCCAATATTTAAAGTGTGTCTCTTTTAAGAAACATAGGTTTTTTTGGTCTTATTCATCAATCTTTATTAAAAATGTTAATCTTTGGGGCATCTGGGTGGGTCTGTTGGCTAAGCGTCTGACTCTTGATATCAGCTCAGGACTTGATCTCAGGGTCATGAGCTCACACCCCATGTTAGATTTAGTCAGCCTGTCTCCTTTGTCTCCTCTGATCTATGACAGAATCTCATTATTGCTTTGATTTTCATGACTTCAACAGATCTGAAGAATACTTGTTAAGTATTTTGTAGAATGTTTCTGAATTTGGATTTTTATGATGATTTTCTCATGATCCTACTGAGCTTATGGGTTTTGGGGAAGAATATGATGGAGACAAAGTGCCCTTCTTACCATATCATGTTGGGAGGTGTTCCTGATATTCACTTGACACAACTGGTCATAATAACCTTCATCACTTGGTTAAGGTGGGATCTGCCAGATTCTCCACTATAATGTTGTTTTCCCCCTTTTCTTAGTCTCTTCTTTGGAAGAAAGTCACAAAGCCCAGCCCGTATCCATGGGGGGAGGGGAATTAAAACTCACCTTCAGAAGGAGAAAGACTTGTATTATTAGTCATTCTTCTATAAGGAAGATTTTTCCCTTCTCCCCCTATCCCATCTGCTGTTTTGCTTCTTTATTCCTTAATTTATTTTGTATAATTCAGATATTTTCTTTTATTCCATTTTATCTCCTTTTCAGATTTTTTTAAATCCCAAATTTTTATTTCCTTTTTAGTGTTTACCTTAAAAATTGCAATCTATATTCCTGCCACATTACAATTTTCCTTCACTTAATACTTTGTCCAACAATTGAAGACGTGTATTATATTCTAAATCCATTTCTCTTCCTACCTATCCTTTATTTTTGTTATGTATTTTACTTTATAGCATGTACTTATCTCCGTAGATCATTCTTTCTTCTTCTTTTTTTTTTTTTTTGCTTTAGTAAGTATTAGTGTAGGTCACTATTTTTATTAAATTACACAAATTGTTCAAGTTCTTAGGAAGAATCCACTTTTCCACTTTTTGGTCCCAGCCTCATCAAAATGGAAAGAATTACATAATTGTTTGGAAATCCACTTACTCAAAGCCTTTAATAGGAGCTCTTGTTACAATATTTATAAAAATCCAGAAGTTTATAAAGAACAAATTTTGAATATTGAATCAGTGTGAAAAGCAGCAATATTTTGTGTAAAACTAGGATTCTCAAGGTGCTTGGGGATAGTAGTGTGTCAAATATCCCCTAAATGAGAGAAAAGTAAGGAAAGTAAAAACTAGAAGCAGGCATAAATTTAGGTGTGACCACAATCTAACTGTTTAATACCTTGGGCACCTAGTAGGAACCAAAAATCGAGAAAAATAAAACAAAACCCAGGCGTGTTATTTTTTGCAAAACGTTTATTATCTTATTGTTTGTAAAAACATTACAGTAGTTTTAACTTCTCTGTTCCAAGACAGAGCAACATTGCATAATGAACATTAAACAAGGCATTATGCCCTACAAGCAAGACATAAAATGTCCAAGGGAAGCTTCAACATAAAAATGTTGACCACATAATGTGAAATAATTTCAATAAATAACAACTGACATTCTTTTAAACAAGTACAAAAATAGATCTGTACACACTGTTTAACTGCTTCGACTCCCTCCCCCCCGGCTCCAACCCATCAATGTACCCCGGGCATTTGATGAACTCCCGGAAACACTGGTTTCATGAGACATTTAAAACCCATCATCTTCAGATTAAATAACAATCAGGACTGAGTTTGATTAAACACATTCACATCTTTAAATACTAACATGTAAAATATTAAATATGAACTTTGAAAAATAAATAAATACAAACATAAATAAATAGAACTCATAATAGTCAAACATATTTAAGGCCTTTCTAGAAGTCTCCAGAAGCCAGTTCTCTTCTTCATTTTCAGTTCCTGTAAGGGTCTTTCAGGAACCACCACCAGCGAGCTTCTTACTTGTCTGAGGTCAGTTGGTGCTGCCCCGATGAAAAGAAAAGGGTTACTGGTACAGGGGCTAAGGAACCCTGCTATTCTCTCACACTGGCCCCTGAGGCTGGAGGGATTTCTGTATGCAGACCCTGGCCCAGCCCTGTGCCCAGACAAGGTCCCACAGTACCCACTGCCCTGCACAGTAGGGAACTGGCTCTTTTATCGAGGAGGAGTGGAGCGGGGCTGTGGAATAAACTCTTATTGACTTGAAAGAGCTAAAACATAGCGCTCACTGTCACACTGGGTTAAAATATCACATGCAAGACCTCACTTAAACCTCATACCACCCATGAAATAGCTATTATTATTTATCCCATTTTGCTGAGGCTCAAAGCCATTAGAAAACTTTCATTAGAAAACTTTCCTAGACTTGAGCTTAGGGAGGTCTCAGAGTCCTTGCTCTCCACAACAAAGCTTCAGAGGTCCATGTTGTCCAAAGCCAGGGGTTCCACTTCTCAAGGCTGAAGCCCATCAGGGATGGAGGTAAGTACTGTTCGTTCCTTAATGGGTAGGGGGCATTTTGGCATCATTGGCCAAATCTACTTCATCTTTTAGGAACACACATTTACCCACACTCATTTGCATGGGGATGGAGGGTACTGGAAATATCCTTCTGGCACCAGAACAGATGAATGATCTTACTAGCAGATTTCATTGTGAAATAATAATGATTTTCAGTCCTTCAGCTAAACCCTGGGTTTCCTTGGTAAAACTTTCTGGAGGCATTTGCCAGTATTAGTGACCAATGACTCTAGTCCCACGTGTGAACAAAAAGCACAACTCACTTGTTTAGCATCTTATTGATGATTTTCTTGACCATGGGGGCTTCGGGGTTGAGACAAACCTCCTGCCCATTCTTGAGAGTGGCTCTGCAGGGAGAAGGCAGAATCCGCGTTGGCGGGAGGTGGGGCGGGGCGGGGGGCCGGCGGGCATCAGGGCGCTGGGGGCCACCAGGACGCGAGCAGCCGCAGCGGTGTGGGGCATCACTTACATGACTTCGGTTTGGGCGCAGTGGGGTCCCGAGGGCGTCACCTTGACGTTCTGGATGTTCTTGAGGTGAATTCCCTGCAAGGTCTGCAAGCACTGGCAGCGCAGCTCGGCGGCCACGGGCGCCCCTACGGGGAGAACAGACCGGGTTAGCTGGCGGCCCCGCGGTGGGCGCCCAGCGCCCCCCCCGTCCCGCCCGTGGGCTGGGGGCGCGCCGAGTCTCACCTGCGGCGCGGCGGCCGGCGGGGACCAGCAGCAGGAGCAGCAGCGCGGCGCCGAGGAGGCGGAGAGCGCGGGGTGCGGCGGCGGTGGCGGCGCGGGCCATGGGGCTCAGCTCGGAGAGTCGGGGCGGCGGGGCCTGGAGCTGGCGAGCTGCAGCGCGAGCTGGCGGAGCGGATTCTGTGGCTCCCGGAGCCGGGAGAACCGCTTTTATCCCTGGCGGGCGCGGGGAACTGAGCAGTCCCGGGGCCAGGGAAATTCCCGGCTCCGCAGGTCGCTCCCGGTTCGGAAAGGACAGCGCGGCCCCGCCCCCGC
>NW_027398684.1:0-10318 GCF_003265705.2 Callorhinus ursinus | reverse complement strand
GCTCCCGGTTCGGAAAGGACAGCGCGGCCCCGCCCCCGCGGTGAAGGGGGACCCGCCCGGCCACCCGCGTGTCCCTGCGAGGCGGGGATGTCCTCTTTCCGCCCAAATCCCCAAAGGAGGCGTGAGTGGCCTTGCTTGGGTATGTGCCACTTACTGGAGACAGGCTCCTTGAACGTTAGTTATCTGGATTGGGGGAATAAGGCCAGGGCGGAGGGGTGACATGCTTTTCTCTTTGTTACTTAACGCATAAATGTCTTCTGGTTTGATGATTTTGCTTATGCCTGCATTAAGTAGACGCTGTGTTAAAATAGCTTTGTCATCTCACACTAGACATAAGAATGTTCTCCTTGTTCCTGGTATTTTACAATCACAAATAAATCATACTTTGTGTCATATCCTGAAGGGGTGAGGGGACGAACAGTGTCAAGCGTTTAATTCAGTGTTTAATTTAAGATAGTGTCTTAACCCTACATACCTCCCTTCCTCTATGCAATTTTGGAACTTCCAGAGCCGGAGTAAATCCATGAACATCATCTTTTTGGTCTAGAGGGCGTGGATTAATCCGTGAAGTAAGGCGCGGGTGGTCACGTAAGAGCTGTTGTGGGGAAGGAAAGCTGCGTTGGGCTCACGGGGTCCACAGTTTCTAGTTTTGTCCAAACACAAAAGGGTCAGAGGAACCAGGAGCTGATGCCTAGTGTGAGTAGCAGCCTTTGCTTGCCGAAACAGCAAAAAAGAGGTGTTCCTGTGAAACATTTAAGTGCTAGATCACCAATCTAATCGCACTTCCTTGTTTTATGTTCACAAATCTCATTTCATTTCCATGTTATGTGGACTTTCCTGTCTCCAGTGATCCTGATATCCTCTGTAGAGAAATAACTGCAGTCATATTTTGTTTTTTACTGATTTCTAATAAGACATGTCAAGCTGTTAACGCTAGCGTTTGTCATTCAGGAGCTCATTTTTCACCCTTAGTTTTAATGTTGTTTTTTTTGTTTTGTTTTTTGTTTTTGTTTTGTTTTGGATTACGTGTAGGTTTCAGATGATTTGCGTGTGATTCTGGATGAAGGTCTCTGAGTAGAGTGGGAGTTACCCAGTGCATCGGTGTGTAGAAGGAAGGGGGTGGGAGGAGTTGCTGTAGAGATGCACAGAGGCACAGAGCATCACTCTGCTCCACACAGACAGGGCAGGAATTTCGGTTCTCCCCATGACAGGTGTCAGACATTTAACCCGTCTTTGCCTTAGTTTCTAACCTGTCAAATGGAGATTAAAGTTATTATCTACCTCAACAGGTAGGGCTAATGAATAAATGTGTTAACATTTATAAAACACCAGTACATACAATATGCTCTAAATCATTTTTAAATAAAATAGAAATTGCTTTTTCCACACTGCCAAACTGAAACTACCTGGGAAAAAAATTTAAAAAAGAAAACACCTCCTTCAACCAATATAAAATTTTGTACTATTTTTTTTCTTAAGAGAAAACTCAGAATGAATTTTTTGTTGGCTAGTTTAATTGTTCATTAATTTTATAATTCTAATTTCAACTACACAATGAGACTAAAACTAAAGATGATCCATCTTATTAGAAAAGATTATGAATGACTAAAGTATAAAGATTTGTCTTTATACTTTTTTTAATAATCATCAGTACAATCCTGCAAAAAAACCCAAGAAATCTAAATTTTTTAAAAGAAGTAGGAAATGAAAGATGACCTAGAGTTTATAAAATATTAGTAACTTAGCAATAATTGAGAATTTGTGTAGATACTACTGTTGTTATCCTTATTTTTCTGGGATTCTCAATTAAAAATACTGTGGGGATTTTTTTGAGATAATCAGTAGCTCAGAATTATAATAGCTGTTCTTTAAATGTTAAAAATATGGTTTTATTTTTCTGATTTTCATTGTGTAGCTGCTTATTATAGAAAAATTATGAAGGACAGAAAACACGAAGAGATTATGAAGACTTTTTGACTTTTATCCAAGAAACAATCTATAGCAGATCTGCCCATTATTTTTCAACATCCATAGTTATTTACATGTGTTTATGTGCTTAAAAGAGTTCTTAGTAAACATAAAGTATTATAGTATAGCACTTTAATAATCATTGTTCTAAACCTTTTGTATATATAAAACCCATTTAATCTTCTCAACTTTGTCTCCACAGCTTTTCTTCACAAGGAAACAAAGGGGCAGGGAATTTAGGTAATTTGCCAAGGTCTCGAAGTTAATAAAATTCACAATTTGAGCTCTAGCCAGTGCTGCTTTAGCCACCACAAGTTAAAAAAAATTTTTTTCCCTAAGACAAGTAATAGATAGTTTCAGGAGAGCAGGTTTGTTTTGTTTTAGTTGGTTTAAGTATTTTGCTATTCTCATGATTAAATAGTTAAACTTCACCTTTCCTAAAGCTTAAAAATAGCAAACTGCTGAAAAGTCTCCAGTATCTTATTTCACTAAGAGCAAGAAGTTTCTTTTGTGGAATGAATAAGATATACTTAAATTCAATAAAATCTACATTTGTCTATTTCTCTGATTTTCCACATCAATGGACTTACACTTCCAAAATCAGGTCAGTGGGATGAACACTCTACTCAGAGTTTCCCAGAAGGGAACTGGGCATTTTAGCTCTTATTTGCTGAAATAAGGATCACAGTTTTCTGCTTGATCCAGTTTGGGTACTTTATCATATTTTAATAATGGAACTATATTGCCTTCAGCATTAAGAAGACTCTGCCCAGAATGTTACTCTCTTTATAAGTTAAAAAAAAAAAACACAAAAATATTGTTCTAATGCTTTCCAGATCCAAACCAAAGTATTCGCATAAATAAATACTCAGGGTGAATGAATAGGGCATCAAAAAATTTATACCAGTGAACGAAGAGTTGAAGCATTTCAAGAATTAGCCTCATAGATATAGAATTATCTATAATTTTATGTCTAAGACTTGCTTGATAAACATCAGTTGCTTACAAAATGAAGTACAAAAGAAAGGGCCTTTTATTTCTGCCTTAGTATATCAATTTTCCTAATCCAATCCCTAACAGTCCCATATTTATTTTTTCAGATAATTTAAAGGGCAGTGGTATTCCTAAGCCTAAAAAATAATCCAATTCTTTATTTTTCCAAGCGTCTTCCCCAACTAATTACTCATTTTATGAGCTGAATGACAGATTTCTATGCCCAAACTTTAAACGAATGCAATCACCAATCTTAAAAGAATAGAGCATCCCTAAAATAAAAACATCGATGACTAAGTCCCATTTCGAGCTACCATATTTACTGCATCTTGCAGATTGGATTGACACCATCTAATCTGCCTTTACAGTCCAGGCTTGGTGCTGCCTTCCAGAGATGATGGAGCCACAGGAATGGGCTCTGTTGTTCCCACTGGCCTCTGGAAATCGTGCCGTCACAACTGCCACCCCTATTTTGTTGCAATGCCTGCTTCAGGTAGAAGGACTCTGGCTCCAAGGGGAGAAGAATGGAGATGTCTGAATGTGACATGAAATCCCTCGAACCACCCACTTCCTCAGTCCAGAGCATTTTGTCCGGTGTTAATGTCATAAACCTGATCCAGTTTCTAGTACATTGGTCATTTCTACCTGGCGTGAGCTTCCTCCTTCTTCTGGTTACAGAACTGTGGTTTTCTATTGGGGACCTTTCTTTCTTCCTTCCAATCTGGGTAGTTCAGGTAGGGTGACCCTGCTGCAAAGCTCCAGGACTGGGCTGATGACCCAAAGTAATATTGGTCAGTCCTTCCAGTCTGGGTCTAACCCCCCAGCCCAGTTCTGATAGGTACAGGGGTAGGGAAGTGACCTAAGCCTGGCCAAGTCAGAAAAATTTCCTGGAATCTGTTTTGTCAGGAAATGGTTGGAAAAACAAGCCTTTGCTTCCTGTGGGGTTATAACTACTAGAACAGAAACTTGAAACCTTGTCAGTGTTTGAGGCGAGCTTTGTAAAGTGAGCACAGAGAAAAGCCACCTGAGCGGGAGTGAGACTAATTACTAAACAGAATTTTTGAACTGCAGCTTGTCAGTCTTTTACTTTTTTTTTTTAAGATTTTATTTATTTATTTGACAGAGAGAGACACAGCGAGAGAGGGAACACAAGCAGGGGGAGCGGGAGAGGGAGAAGCAGGCTTCCCGCGGAACAGGGAACCTGATGCGGGGCTTGATCCCAGCTCCCTGGGATCATGACCTGAGCCGAAGGCAGACGCCCAACGACTGAGCCACCCAGGTGCCCCTCAGTCTTTTACTTTTACAGGTCAAATGATTCGCCTTCTCATGAAACCATTTTGAGTTGGGCTTTTGTTACTGATTCCACTTATTGTTAATTACCTTTCCAACCAAAAGGGTGGTTCAACTCGAATTGAATTCCTTTCTTTCTCCCTTTGTTTCAACATTGTCATTGATCATTTACCGAGCATGTGTAAAGTGGGAATGAAGTTTGGCCAGGGATATTGAGAGGAAAAATACTCTGCTGTCCTCTGACTCTCAGTGCAATAGGGGAAATGAATGTACAAATAGAAGTTTTTAGAAAAGCCTGTAATTACCACAGCAAACTGTTCCCAAGGTGTTAGGAGTGAGGAAGAGCACCTAATTCAACTCTTACAGAGGGGGTTTATGAAACTTGTGAGAGAAGTTTTCCTGAAAGAGCTGACCATTCACATGACTCTTAAGGATGAGGAGTTTTCTAGGTAAACAGAGAACACTGACGGGCAGAGAACATTCAGGAGAGGGCCAGATGAACAGAGGCCTAGCACTGGGATAGAGCATGGTGAGTCTTAAGAGCAGCAAGCTGGAACTCACTCCGTGAGCAGAGACTGAGGAAAGACTGAGGTAGAAGGAGGTGGCAGGCATCTGACACTGGAGGCCCATGTGCTGGTAGGACCCTGTTTGTTGGTCAGCATCCGGCATTGATGGTATCTCAACTGGGAGTCCTCTGTAGGCATCGCAAAGTGTTTCCATGGCCCTGTTGCACAGACCACACTATGACCTTTATTGGCTATCTCCCATAGGGTGGGTGGGGTATAACCTAAAATTCAGGACATGTGCAAAAAAAATGAAAAGGTCGTAGATATTGAATTAAAAGACATTTACTAGGCACATGCAAGGTACAAGGGACTGTGGTCAGTTTTGCAAAAGATGTATAGTGGATAAAACTGAAACTGCAAATGTGAAGTTCTTCTTCAATACTAACCTGCATACTTTCTTCTGCAACATAGTCAGTCTTTCCTTCTGTCCCCATGGTAAGGCCATCCTGATGATTTTAACCATCTATAATTATTTAAGTTCATTTCAATTAACTCTGAGAACCATCCAATATGTTAGATTTGGGCATTTATTCAAAACTTTAAAAATAATAGATTTCAATATAAGCTTTGTATTTCTATTTTCTTAAGTTTTTTTTTATTTATTCTAAAGAGAGAGAGAGAGAAGAGGGGCAGAGGGAGAGGGAGAGAATCTCAAGCAGACTCCCTGCTGAGCACAGAGCCTGATGCGGAACTCGAACTCGCAACCCTGAGACCATGACCTGAGCTGAAATCAAGAGTTGGACACAATCGACTGAACCACCCAGGCGCCCCATTTTCTTAACAATTTTTTAAAAAATTTTGTGGCAGTAGTAATGAGTTATCAAATTATATTACATATACTACAAATCAAAGAAATACAGAAATGCCAAGGTTACAAAAAGATATGTCAAGAAATAAATACGGAAAATGAGGAAATGTATTGTTTAATACATTTGGCTAAAACAGGCATGAAAACAACATGATGACCCTGTTTTGATGCTTCCTTGTATTATGGAAGTGAAATTTGGGAAGTTAAGAGATGAACTAGAAACCACAGCAAACACATTACGCATCTGTGTGGATACATAGTCAACTAGGAACATGACAAATCGTAAAAAACTTGATCAGAGAATATCCTCTGTAACATTTCAACATTTGGAAATGTGCTGATACATTTTTTATGGCTCACATATGGTCTGTTTTGTAAAATGTTCCCTGTGTGTTGAAAAAATATGTATGATTTATGCAGTTGTTGAGTGAAATGTCCGGATTACCAGCACGCTGGTCAAGTTGGGCGATCCTGTTCCTTTACCCTTCTATTCTGTTACTGATTCTTTACTGCTGTGCCTATTAAGTACTGAAAGAGGCTTGTTAGAATCTTTAACTATGATTATGGTTTCATGCATTGCTCCTTCTAGTTTCTCTCTTCATATATCTTGATAAATATTAAGTTCATGGAATTTTAGGATTGTCTCTTGTAGAAGTAACTCCTTTTTATTTTGAGTCAGTCTTTTTTTTAATCTCTAAGTTTACTTCTTTCCTTAAGTCCTAATATATTAAACCTTAATTAATGTATCAATTATTAACCAATGTATTAAAAATTTATCTTAATAATACATTAGTGCTTATTAACAAGTAATGCATCAGTATTTCCACACTAGGTTTCTCTCAGTTAGCTTTAGCATGATATAACACTTTCAGTTCTTTTAATTTCAAGTTACCTGGGTCCCAATATTTATTTATTTATTTATTTTTTTAAAGATTTTATTTATTTATTTGACAGAGTGAGACACAGCGAGAGAGAGAACCCAGGCAGGGGGAGTGGGAGGGGGAGAAGCAGGCTTCCCACGGAGCAGGGAGCCTGATGCGGGGCTCGATCCCAGGACCCTGAGATCATGACCTGAGCCGAAGGCAGACGCTTAACGACTGAGCCACCCAGGCGCCCCTACCTGGGTCCCAATATTTAAAGTGTGTCTCTTTTAAGAAACATAGGTTTTTTTGGTCTTATTCATCAATCTTTATTAAAAATGTTAATCTTTGGGGCATCTGGGTGGGTCTGTTGGCTAAGCGTCTGACTCTTGATATCAGCTCAGGACTTGATCTCAGGGTCATGAGCTCACACCCCATGTTAGATTTAGTCAGCCTGTCTCCTTTGTCTCCTCTGATCTATGACAGAATCTCATTATTGCTTTGATTTTCATGACTTCAACAGATCTGAAGAATACTTGTTAAGTATTTTGTAGAATGTTTCTGAATTTGGATTTTTATGATGATTTTCTCATGATCCTACTGAGCTTATGGGTTTTGGGGAAGAATATGATGGAGACAAAGTGCCCTTCTTACCATATCATGTTGGGAGGTGTTCCTGATATTCACTTGACACAACTGGTCATAATAACCTTCATCACTTGGTTAAGGTGGGATCTGCCAGATTCTCCACTATAATGTTGTTTTCCCCCTTTTCTTAGTCTCTTCTTTGGAAGAAAGTCACAAAGCCCAGCCCGTATCCATGGGGGGAGGGGAATTAAAACTCACCTTCAGAAGGAGAAAGACTTGTATTATTAGTCATTCTTCTATAAGGAAGATTTTTCCCTTCTCCCCCTATCCCATCTGCTGTTTTGCTTCTTTATTCCTTAATTTATTTTGTATAATTCAGATATTTTCTTTTATTCCATTTTATCTCCTTTTCAGATTTTTTTAAATCCCAAATTTTTATTTCCTTTTCAGTGTTTACCTTAAAAATTGCAATCTATATTCCTGCCACATTACAATTTTCCTTCACTTAATACTTTGTCCAACAATTGAAGACGTGTATTATATTCTAAATCCATTTCTCTTCCTACCTATCCTTTATTTTTGTTATGTATTTTACTTTATAGCATGTACTTATCTCCGTAGATCATTCTTTCTTCTTCTTTTTTTTTTTTTTTGCTTTAGTAAGTATTAGTGTAGGTCACTATTTTTATTAAATTACACAAATTGTTCAAGTTCTTAGGAAGAATCCACTTTTCCACTTTTTGGTCCCAGCCTCATCAAAATGGAAAGAATTACATAATTGTTTGGAAATCCACTTACTCAAAGCCTTTAATAGGAGCTCTTGTTACAATATTTATAAAAATCCAGAAGTTTATAAAGAACAAATTTTGAATATTGAATCAGTGTGAAAAGCAGCAATATTTTGTGTAAAACTAGGATTCTCAAGGTGCTTGGGGATAGTAGTGTGTCAAATATCCCCTAAATGAGAGAAAGGTAAGGAAAGTAAAAACTAGAAGCAGGCATAAATTTAGGTGTGACCACAATCTAACTGTTTAATACCTTGGGCACCTAGTAGGAACCAAAAATCGAGAAAAATAAAACAAAACCCAGGCGTGTTATTTTTTGCAAAACGTTTATTATCTTATTGTTTGTAAAAACATTACAGTAGTTTTAACTTCTCTGTTCCAAGACAGAGCAACATTGCATAATGAACATTAAACAAGGCATTATGCCCTACAAGCAAGACATAAAATGTCCAAGGGAAGCTTCAACATAAAAATGTTGACCACATAATGTGAAATAATTTCAATAAATAACAACTGACATTCTTTTAAACAAGTACAAAAATAGATCTGTACACACTGTTTAACTGCTTCGACTCCCTCCCCCCCGGCTCCAACCCATCAATGTACCCCGGGCATTTGATGAACTCCCGGAAACACTGGTTTCATGAGACATTTAAAACCCATCATCTTCAGATTAAATAACAATCAGGACTGAGTTTGATTAAACACATTCACATCTTTAAATACTAACATGTAAAATATTAAATATGAACTTTGAAAAATAAATAAATACAAACATAAATAAATAGAACTCATAATAGTCAAACATATTTAAGGCCTTTCTAGAAGTCTCCAGAAGCCAGTTCTCTTCTTCATTTTCAGTTCCTGTAAGGGTCTTTCAGGAACCACCACCAGCGAGCTTCTTACTTGTCTGAGGTCAGTTGGTGCTGCCCCGATGAAAAGAAAAGGGTTACTGGTACAGGGGCTAAGGAACCCTGCTATTCTCTCACACTGGCCCCTGAGGCTGGAGGGATTTCTGTATGCAGACCCTGGCCCAGCCCTGTGCCCAGACAAGGTCCCACAGTACCCACTGCCCTGCACAGTAGGGAACTGGCTCTTTTATCGAGGAGGAGTGGAGCGGGGCTGTGGAATAAACTCTTATTGACTTGAAAGAGCTAAAACATAGCGCTCACTGTCACACTGGGTTAAAATATCACATGCAAGACCTCACTTAAACCTCATACCACCCATGAAATAGCTATTATTATTTATCCCATTTTGCTGAGGCTCAAAGCCATTAGAAAACTTTCATTAGAAAACTTTCCTAGACTTGAGCTTAGGGAGGTCTCAGAGTCCTTGCTCTCCACAACAAAGCTTCAGAGGTCCATGTTGTCCAAAGCCAGGGGTTCCACTTCTCAAGGCTGAAGCCCATCAGGGATGGAGGTAAGTACTGTTCGTTCCTTAATGGGTAGGGGGCATTTTGGCATCATTGGCCAAATCTACTTCATCTTTTAGGAACACACATTTACCCACACTCATTTGCATGGGGATGGAGGGTACTGGAAATATCCTTCTGGCACCAGAACAGATGAATGATCTTACTAGCAGATTTCATTGTGAAATAATAATGATTTTCAGTCCTTCAGCTAAACCCTGGGTTTCCTTGGTAAAACTTTCTGGAGGCATTTGCCAGTATTAGTGACCAATGACTCTAGTCCCACGTGTGAACAAAAAGCACAACTCACTTGTTTAGCATCTTATTGATGATTTTCTTGACCATGGGGGCTTCGGGGTTGAGACAAACCTCCTGCCCATTCTTGAGAGTGGCTCTGCAGGGAGAAGGCAGAATCCGCGTTGGCGGGAGGTGGGGCGGGGCGGGGGGCCGGCGGGCATCAGGGCGCTGGGGGCCACCAGGACGCGAGCAGCCGCAGCGGTGTGGGGCATCACTTACATGACTTCGGTTTGGGCGCAGTGGGGTCCCGAGGGCGTCACCTTGACGTTCTGGATGTTCTTGAGGTGAATTCCCTGCAAGGTCTGCAAGCACTGGCAGCGCAGCTCGGCGGCCACGGGCGCCCCTGCGGGGAGAACAGACCGGGTTAGCTGGCGGCCCCGCGGTGGGCGCCCAGCGCCCCCCCCGTCCCGCCCGTGGGCTGGGGGCGCGCCGAGTCTCACCTGCGGCGCGGCGGCCGGCGGGGACCAGCAGCAGGAGCAGCAGCGCGGCGCCGAGGAGGCGGAGAGCGCGGGGTGCGGCGGCGGTGGCGGCGCGGGCCATGGGGCTCAGCTCGGAGAGTCGGGGCGGCGGGGCCTGGAGCTGGCGAGCTGCAGCGCTAGCTGGCGGAGCGGATTCTGTGGCTCCCGGAGCCGGGAGAACCGCTTTTATCCCTGGCGGGCGCGGGGAACTAAGCAGTCCCGGGGCCAGGGAAATTCCCGGCTCCGCAGGTCGCTCCCGGTTCGGAAAGGACAGCGCGGCCCCGCCCCCGC
>NW_027398683.1:0-10319 GCF_003265705.2 Callorhinus ursinus | reverse complement strand
TTAGTATCTCGAGAAGACTAATAAAATTGGTAAATTCCCACAAAAATTGATCTAAAAAAACATAAAGAAGAAATAAATTACCAATATCAATAATATAAGAGATGATGTCTTTAGAGAACCTGCAGACTCTAAAAAATTAATCAGAGAATATTATGAATAACTTTACCCTGTAAGTATGGAAATTTACATGAAATTGATAATTTTCTTAAAAGCCAAAACTTTCCAAAATGGACAGAATAAGAAACAGAATTATGAGTAGCCCATGTCTCTTAAAGAACACATTAGGTCCAGAAAGTTTTATTGGTAAAAATGTTCCAAATGGTTAAGGCAGAAAGTGTCAATCTTACACAAGCTCTTCTAGAAAACAGGAAAAGAATACTTCCTAACACTTTCGTATAAGGCCAGAAAAACCTCAATAACAAAACCTAACACGGACATTATAGGAAAGGAAAATTCAGGCCAATCCCTCTTATGGACATAGATGTACAACACTTATCACATATTAATAAATCTTTTCAGTAACATAAAGAGGATAATAAAAATAATGCATTGTGGCCAAGTTGAATTTCTTCTAGAAAGGCAAAGTTGGTTTAACATTGAAAACAAAACTACATAATTCATCCTGCCATGACTTCTGGTGCCAACTACTCAGAGGTGGGCCAAACTTCACACGTTAGGGACAGTCTTCCACGGGCTGCCCTCACTCAGACAACAGCTGCATGTCCAACACACCCTGGGCCTCACTTATGCCCTGCAGGCTACAAATTCAGGAGTTCCCACAAACACCTTAAATCAGTAATTCACTGGAATGACTCAACGCAACTCTGGAAAGTGCGGCATTCACAATTACAGTTTTAGTATAGCAAAAGAAGACAAATCAGAACTAACCAAAAGGAAGGACACGTCAAGTGGAGCCTGAGAGGGTCTAAATGCAAAGTTTCTGATCTTCTCCCCATGGAGTCCCAAATAGTGTTAGGCCCTTTAAGCTTCCATGTACAACAACGCTTCAGGGTATAGCCAATCTGGGAAGCTCACCCCAGCTTTCATGTCCAGAGTCCTAACTGGGGCTTGAACACACACTGCTTACTTGGCTGACATCTAGTCTCGCACGTGCCCGCAGGTTCCCCCAGGTCAAAACTGACATGAGGTGTCCTAAAGGTCCCATCATAAATCACACCACTGGACTGTCCAGTGGCCAAAGCCCCCAGCAAACAAGGATATTCCTGTTGTGCAAGATCACCTCCCCAAAACCGAGGGCAAACCTCTCTTTGGGTCAGGTTAATTCTTCACTACTCAACCCCATTAGTAGAATGAAGGGGGAAAACATTATATACTTGTCTCAATGTATACTTGCTAAAATTCAACAATATTCATGACTTAGAAAAGATCTGGGGAATCTATGATTTCTGATTCAATGTTTAAAGAGCTTGGAAGTCACCACTCCATTCTAACAAGCAGTACAAAGTGGACCAGACTGAAACATTAACAACTCTTCTTGGATCTGAAAGAGAGGGGAGGACATGGGGGCAAACTGCTGCCTCCAAGACTGCAGACAGACTGGTGACTACAGAGTCAAGGTTTCCAGAGCAAAGACTCATGAGCTCTGTGGGAACCAGCCCTGGAGTCGGAAAACCTCAACTGTAAGTAAGGAATTGCTGGAAGTTTGGTGTGGCCAAAACCCCGGGAAGGCCCAGCAATAGGGATACCCAGCCATGGTAGGCTCTGCACGTTCTTTACCTCCAGCACAACCAGACATTCACAATAAATATTGGACAAAACAATGCATTCCTGTTTCGGGCAGGAGGAGGGGAAGGCAGCATTCTGAAATACCTTAGAGCTCAGAGCTCTCTGTTCTTCAACACGGTCTGCCCTCAGAGGAGATCAGTTCACCAGAGCCTACCCTGCTCGGGTTTTATCAGAGCCTCACTGACCCGGGGAAGGAAAGCACCCACCTCCAGCCCACTCTAGCCCAAGAGGGAAGAAAAAAGGCCAAAACTCTTGTGAAGCTCACAGCTCAGATGCACAGGCTCACAGAGAGACTAGGGCCCAATCAGAGGAATGTGGAACACTTCCCTTCTCCCTACACCTCCACCACCCTGTTACTACAGGCCTATTTACAGCAGTTCCTTTCCCCTTTTTCCTTTTTTGTCCTGCTATCAAGAAAAAAATTACTAGGCCTACTAAAAGGCCAAAATCACAATGTGAAGAGACAAAGCAAGCATAGAACCAGACATGACAGAGATGTTGGAATCATCAGACTGGGAATTGAAGTAAATCTGATTAGCATGGTAAGGGTGCTAGGCGATAAAGGAGACAGCATGCAAGGAAAATGGACAACATGAGCAGAGATGGAAATCCTAAGTAAGAACCACAAAGAGACGCTAGAGATAAAAAACACTGGAACAGAAATGAAGAATGCTTTTGAGGGGCTTATTAGTAGAGTGGACACAGCTATGGAAAGAATCTCTGAGCTTGAGGACATCTCAAATAGAAGCCTCCAAATCTGAAAAGCAAAGAAAACAAAGACTGAAAAAAAAAAAAGACAGAACAGAATATCAAGGACTGAAGGACAACTATAAAAGTGTAATATACTTGTAATGGGAATTCCAGAAGAAGAAAGAAAGGAACAGAAGAAATATTTGAAACAGCAATGACTGAGAATTTCCCCCAAATTTGTGGCAGACACAAGACCACATATCCAAGCAGCTCAGAAACCACTGAGCAGTATACAATGCCAAAAAAACTATATGTAGGCATGTCATTTTCAAACTACAGAAAATAAAAGATAACAGAAAAAATCCTAAAAGAAGCCAAAGGATGGCGCTTGGGTGGTTCAGTCGGCTAAGCATCTGCCTTCGGCTGAAGTTGTGATCTCGGGGTCCTGGATTGAGCCCCATATTAGGCTCCCTGCTCAGCAGGGAGTCTGCTTGTCCCTCTCCTCTGCCCCTTCCCTCTCTTTCTCTCTCAAATAAATAAATAAAGTCTTTAAAAACATGATTTAAAAAAAAGAAATTACATCCAACTTCGCCTCCAAGACTGTGTAAACCAGAAGAGAATAGAGTGAAATATTTCAAATGTTGAGAGAAAAAAACCCCACCAATCTAGAATTCTGCACTCTGTGAAATTATCCTTCAGAAGGGAAGGAGAAATAAAGACTCTCTAAAGCAAACAAAGTTGAGGGAACTTGTTGCCAGTAGACCTGCCTTCAAGAAATGTGAAAATAAGTTCTTTAGAGAGAAGGAAAATGATGTAGGTCAGAAACTGGGATGTGCAGAAAGGGAGGAAGAGCAATGAAGAAGGAATAAGTGAAAGTAAAATAAAAATTTTTATTTTTCTAATTTTTAATTGATCTACCAGATAACAGTTTGTTCAATATAAAAGCAAGATGTCCTCAATTATGTATGCTCATGTATATATCATGCATTCCACAACACATACTTACGTGCTGTTCTGCATGAGTGAAATGAATGATACAGGGGGCAGGAAGAAGAGATTATTTTGTCATTATAGGGTATTTGCACTATCCATGAAGTATATGTTACTGGAAAGTGGACTTGAATTAGTAGTAAATGTACATTGCAAATTCTTGTACAAGCACTGACAAAAGTAAAAAAGAAAGTGTAACTAATATTTTAAGAAAGGAGAGAGAATGGAACCATATAAAATGCTCAGGTAAAACCAAAAAAGGCCGAAAAATAGTGAAAGAAAAAAAATGGGAACAAAAACATAAGTAATAAACAAAACAGTAACAAATACAATCGGTATTAATCCAACTGTATCAACAACAAATTCGAACACCAATGGCCTGAATACACCAATTAAGAGGCAGAATGTCAGAGTGGATCAAAAAACAAGACTCAACTCTATGTTGTCTAAAGAACTCCACTTTAAAAATAAAGACGGTTGGGGCGCCTGGGTGGCTCAGTCGTTAAGCGTCTGCCTTCGGCTCAGGTCATGATCCCAGGGTCCTGGGATCAAGCCCTGCATTGGGCTCCCTGCTCGGCAGGAAGCCTGCTTCTCCCTCTCCCACTCCCCCTGCTTGTGTTCCCTCTCTCGCTGTCTCTCTCTCTGTCAAATAAATAAATGAAATCTTTAAAATAAATAAATAAAATAAAATAAAAACAAAGACACTTAAAATAAAGACATTTAAAAATAAAGATTAAAATTAAAAGTAAATGAATGGAGAAAAATATACCATGCTAATACTAATCAAAAGAAAGCAAGAGTAGCTATACTAATTTCAGACATTGCAGACTTGAAAGCAAGAAAAGTTACCAGGGATAAATTAATGGCAAAACACAGAAAAGTTTCTGCCAAGACTGGAAACAAGCCAATGACAGTCACTATTCAAAAGTGTACTGGAGGCCCTAACCAAGACAATCAGCAATAAATAAATACAATAAAACAATTAGAAAGGAAAAAATAAATCTCTCGTGTTTAATACTAATATGTAGAAAGTAAAAAAAAAAAAAACAAAAACACAAGCTAATAGAACCACTAAGAGAATCCAGCATCATTGCCATGTGCATGCCAATATACAAAAGCAACTGCATTTTATATACCAGTGATGAGTAACTAGAAGTTGAAATGGAAAGAATTTATAATATTTACAATATCAGTAGGAATATGAAATGTTTAGGAATAAATCTAACAAAAGCTTTGCAAGACACCTATCAAGAAAAATACAAAACATTTAAAAGAGCTAGATAAACAGAAGGATATATCATATTCATGGACTATAAGACTTGTTTTAGGACTGATATCAATTTTCCAAAACTGATGTATGGGTTAGAGATTCTATCCAATCTCATCAAAATCCCAGATTTTTTTTTTTTTGGAAACTGACAAGCTGGTTCAAAAATGTACGTAGAAAAACAAAAGGAAAAGAAGGGCCATGGTACACTTGGAAAGATGCAGAAAATGGTAGGTTCACAGGACCAAGAGCAGCAACATGGTGAAGCTAAGAAGTTCAGACAGTGTGGCACCAATGTGGGGACAGTACAGGTCTCCCCACCTCGGGAGAGGTGACACTGGAGCTGGGGAACACTCTCATGCGGCTGCCCCTGTCCTGCAGGGTGTTCCGCTCCATCACTGGTATCTACCCATTAGATGCCTGTAGTACACACACACACACACACACACACACACACACAGAGTCACGGCAACAAAAAAATGCCTCCAGAAATTGCAAAATGTCTCCTGGAGGGGGGGTAAAATTACCCCCAGGGAGGAAATACTGGAGTAGACAAAAAGAGCCCATAAAACGACATTAAAAATGAGAAACAGACCACACATACATAGTTCCATGATTCATGACAAAAGCAACAATGCCTCATATTATAGACAAAACTCAATTCCAAATGACTTAAGATCTGTTAAAGGTGGAAATTAAAGTTTCTGGATGACAACATAAGAGAATATTTTCACAGCCTCGGGCCAAAGATTTCTTGAATAGGACACACAATAGCACAAACCACGGAGGGCAAACATGGTATACCAGGCTTTATTAAAAGTAAGAACTTCTGTTTAGCACAGGGCACGTTATGGAGTACAAAGCCAAACCACTGTGCTGGAGAAAATAGTTCTAAAAATATCTGACGAGAACTGCTAGCCAGAATAAAGAATTCACACGGTAGGAAAACGGAGACAACCCAACAGAAAAATTGGCCAAAGACTTGAGACACTTCTTGAAAGAGAATATCCACATGGCACTAAACGTACGAAAAGGGCTCAGCCTCCTTAGTCCTTAGGGAAATGCAAATTAAAATTATAATGAGATACTACTGTAGTTCTATTCAAATGGCTAAGACAGAAAAGTCAGATGATGCCTACGGTTGGTGAGGATTTGGGACTGAAACACTCATAAGATGCTAAAGGATGTGTATACGGGCACTGCCCACCCAAGCTGATCATACACCGCCCCTCGACCTGGGATAGGGGCTGCAACTGGTGACTCATGCAGATCACTTTATAGGCCAGGATACCCATCTCCCACCTTCTCCGTCTGTTGACTGATGAAGGCTCACACCTTTTCCAGAGAATGACTTTTTGATGGGAGCCATCTCGTCTGCAAATGCCCACAGTGTGATGACCACCCCTTGGGGAAGGTCCACAACCAATGCCTGGCTGATCACAAGTTATAAAAGTCCTCCAGGGGTGACTTGGCAGCGCCATTCACCCTCCAGAGCTCCCCATGGAGTCAGACTGAGGTGGACTCCAATCAAATCTGCAGGTTGGCTTGGCTCCTTCCCCTGGCCCTGCTCCTCCCTCACTCCCTCACAGGCTCCTCCAGAACAATCTTTCTATAAATCACCTGCACAGCAACCCCCTCTCAGGCTCTGTTCCTGGGCACTGTGACCTAAAACAATCAGCAAGTGCACTCCTCAGTGGAATCCACTCGACAGAAGTGTGTGCACAGGTGCACCACAGACACATAAGCAAGTTCATGGCAGTGCTCATCAGAATAGGCATGCCAGCTGCCCATCTACACCACAATGGATACATCACTGTTTCTTCTCACAGCGCAGCACCCACGACAACCACACAGAACATGAACGCCTCCCCCAAACATAATGATGAGTAAAAGGAGTCGGGCACAAAAGAAAGCATCCTCCTTGATTACATTTACATAAAGCTCAAAACAATCCGAAAGAACCCTAATGATAGAACTTCTGAGAGTAGTTGTCATTTGAAGTAGTAATGGGGGGAGGGGGGCATGGGAGAGGCGTTTTCAAGTGCTTTGGGAAGGTTCACGAAACTCTACAAGTATCATTCATAGACATCTATGTATGTATGTTATATTGTAATAAAATGCATTTCTATTTTTTTAAAGTAACTGTCTTTTCTTTTTTTTTTAAACGATTTCATTTATTTGACAGAGAGAGAGCAAGCACAAGCAGGGGGGGCAGCAGACGGAGAGGGAGAGGGAGAAGCAGGCTCCCCACTGAGCAGAGAGTCCAACGTGGGGCTTGATCTCAGGACCCTGGAATCATGACCTGAGCCGAAGGCAGATGCTTAATGCACTAAGCCACCCAGGCACCCCTAAAATTCATTTTTAAAAAGAGATCTTATTCTTCTACTTTCGGGAATAACTTATACAAAAGTACTACATGCAGCAAGTTTACTGATAATTCTTTATAGGATTTGTTTCTGGTATTTTGTTAGCCCTCTGGCCTCTTTCCACTGAAAAGGGTAATTGGGTCTCAGACATGTTTTCTCCACTGAGGTTGGCTACCAGCCATTCCAGAAGGACCTGCATCCAGGTTATTCCTAAAACCCCAGAATTCCTGATTGAGTCAGCCCTGGGGCTTTTCCCGTGGACTCATTCATCCAGCAGATATTCACTAAACACCTGCTATGCACGAGGCACTGTTCTGGGCTCTGGGGATGCGGCAGTGAATAAGACAGGCCTGGCTCCTGCTCTTGAGGAGCTTACAACCCAGACAGGGATCACAGCCTGGAAACTAGCATTCACCGGTCACCCGGGAGGCCTGCGGGGACACAGTGGGAAATGTTCACACAAAATCACTTGTGAAAGCACACTCCTTGGTGGTTACAGTTTGTGAAAGAACACACAACAGGAGCTGTTGGAAACCTGTGCCTTTCTGGTTTTGTTTTTGGACTAATATCAGTCCAAATTTGTATTTGGACTGATAGCAATTTTCCCAAACTGATGTATGGGTTAGAGATTCTATCCAGTCTCATCAAAATCCCAGATTTTTTTTTTTTTTGGGAAACTGACAAGTTGGTTCAAAAATGTACGTGGAATGAGAGTATCAGCAAATGAGCCCACGGACCAAAGAGAAAGGGTTGCCTCTGACTTCACCTAAACCTCCACAAGTTTTGTGCCCCAAAAGAAGAGTAAAGGGGTCCCAAACTGTGACCGGATTTCCCTCGAGCCCACCAGAACATTGCCTCAGACTCATTTAATTGTTTAAAGAAAATTTTAAAAGATGACATTTCTCGTGGGCCTGCGTTTGTGCACACAAGTCCCGTGTATAGCACAGCGGGACAGCACCCGCGACAGTAAGCGCAGACACACACAGGGGTGCCACCACCCCACCAGCTGACACACAGGAGACTCAGCGAGGGACGCTGGCAACAAACGTGGGCACATCACACTCCCATAGAGTATTAGTTTAATCTGATGAAAGTGCTGGTCCAACCCTGTGTCTGACATACAAACCCACCTACAAATGATGGCTTCAGAGGCTTCTATCTGATATCACTCAGCACGTTCTCTTATTGGTCAGCAGAGAGCTCAGCGGGATCTCCTTAGCCAACCACTTTTGCCACATCAATCCTTTGGAGACTTCCTGTTGGAAATACCTCAACTACCTGCACAAACCCCTCTCCAGGACCATTGGGATTGAGACGGGCCCAATCTCCTCCCTGTATTCCCTACAGGCATATCTTGACACATGAGTGGAGTGACCTTCCCAATAGTCAAAGGCTGCCCAAAGATAATGAACTAAGTCGAGAGAAATGTCTCATTTCATTACAGACAAGGCTCTGATCGCATCTGAAAAGCCTCTAGGTGCAACTCCACCCAGAACACGAACAATCCCAATGCCCCTGCCATGATGTGCTTTTATGCCTGGCTTACCATGAGAAGGTGTTTTTATCCTGCAGTAGAAAATGCAACAATTTCTACCTCCCTCTTCATGATTATAAAATTGCGTGTGCCCGTCTGTGTACGCATGAAGAGATTAGCATGGGAATCAGTAGGCCGAGTAAAGAAGATGCCTTAGCCAGTGCAGGCAGGCATCATCCACTCTACTGAGAGGCAGAATAGAACAAAAAGGCAGAAGAAGGGTAAATTCAGTCTGTCTACTTGAAGTGAGACATCCATCTTCTCCTGCCTTTGGACATTGGTGCTCCTGGTTCTCAGGCCTTCAGACTTGGACCGAACTGCACCGCTTCCCTGGTTCTCCACCTTGCTGATGGCAGATTGTGGGACTTTTTAATCACATGAGTGAATTCCTACAGTGACTCTCTGTGCATACAGATATGTGAGCATATGTATACATACATATATACATCTGTATCTCCTACGGGTTCTTTTTCTCTGCAGAAACAGAATAGCCCTGTAATGGCCCTGACTAATATACTAGGCTATTAATTAAGAAGATCTAAATAAATCCTCTGCCCTACTTCCCTCGTAGTAGAAAAGCCAAAATGTATATTCATTAGAATTAGGTTCTCAGAGTGTCCCCTGCTGTGTTGATGTCTAGGGGATTTATCTATACTTCCTGATGCGTGAATAAAATCATTCTAACCACGGGTTTTCCATATCGCTCCCAAGGAAGACCTTAATGCTCATGCAATTCAAATCGCCATTCAGCTGTCTGTAATTTTAGTGACAACTGTCCCCTTCACACATATGTACACCACTAATCAAAGAGCTAAAGGGTAGGAAGATGATCCTCCAGTGGCAAATTCAGGGATTCTCTACAGCAATAGACTTCAAACTGAATACAAGAGGATCTTGTTAGCTGAGTATACATTAACCCAGTCCCCAGTTACAAGGTTGTGTCGGGGAGAGTTAGCGTAACATAAAGACATTAGCCTACAAGCAACTGGGAGAATATTAGCCCCTTTCAAGGAACCCAGCCCACTTACTTTCAGCGCCTGCCCTTGTCCACTGCACCAAGTCTTTCTCAGCCAGTTGCTTCATTAAGAGGCAGATGTTGGCAGCATCTAAAAGGATAAGACAAATTGGTTTTGAAGGAAACGTGAAAATCTTGCAAATGAAGCAGGATTTTATACAGAAGACAACTGTGATTTTGGAAAACACAGAATCTCATCTGGAAGCATTCACACACGAAAGACACGGTGGAGTCAAGAACTGAAAAGAATACGTACAAGAACAATGACAACGCAGACACCTTAAAAGAAAAATTATTTGAGGGGCGCCTGGGTGGCTCAGTCAGTTAAGCGTCTGCCTTCAGCTCAGGTCATGGTCCCGGGGTCCTGGGATCGAGCCCCGCATCTGGCTCCCTGCTCCACGGGAGGCCTGCTTCTCCCTCTCCCACTCCCCCTGCTTGTGTTCCTGCTCTCGCTGTCTCTGTCAAAGAAATAAATAAAATCTTAAAAAAAAAAGAAATTAAATTAAAAAAAGAAAAATTATTTGAATTAAGAACTGTTCTTGGCAGAGTGGTCATAGCAACTTTAATAATGGGCAGATAAAACAAACGTCTGAAGGAGGAGGATGGGTAACCAAAACAAAGCTCAAAAGTAAATCTGACGATAAGCTACAAATGCTCGCTGGACCCGCGGCGGCTGGCTTGTGAGGCTGGCCCGCCGCATGCACCACTCCT
>NW_027398682.1:0-10321 GCF_003265705.2 Callorhinus ursinus | reverse complement strand
TTTTTTTAATTCTGCTTTAATTTCCTGGCGGACCCATGCATTCTTTAGTAGGATGCTCTTTAGCCTCCATGTATTTGAGTTCTTTCCGACTTTCCTCTTGTGATGGAGTTCTAGTTTCAAAGCATTGTGGTCTGAAAATGTGCAGGGAATGATCCCAATCTTTTGGTACCGGTTGAGACCTGATTTGTGACCTAGGATGTGATCAATTCTGGAGAATGTTCCATGGGCACTAGAGAAGAATGTGTATTCCGTTGCTTTGGGGTGGAACGTTCTGAATATGTCTGTGAAGTCCATTTGGTCCAGTGTGTCATGTAAAGTCTTTATTTCCTTGTTGATCTTTTGCTGAGAGGATCTGTCCATTTCAGTCAGGGGGGTGTTAAAGTCCCCCACTATTATTGTATTGTTGTCAATGTGTTTCTTTGCTTTTGTTATTAATTGCCTTATATAATTGGCCGCTCCCATGTTCGGGGCATAGATATTTACAATTGTTAGATCTTCTTGTTGGATAGACCCTTTAAGTAGGATATAGTGTCCTTCCTCATCTCTTATTACAGTCTTTGTTTTAAAATCTAGTTTGTCTGATATAAGGATTGCCACCCCAGCTCTCTTTTGGTGTCCCTTAGCATGGTAAATGGTGTTCCACCCCCTCACTTTCAATCTGGGGGTGTCTTTGGGTCTAAAATGAGTCTCTTGCAGACATCATATTGATGGGTCTTGTTTTTTAATCCAATCTGATAGCCTGTGTCTTTTGATTGGGGCATTTAGCGCATTTACATTCAGGGTAACTATTGAAAGGTATGAATTTAGTGCCATTGTACTGCCTGTAAGGTGACTGTTACTGTATGTGGTCTGTGTTCCTTTCTGATCTTTGCTGCTTTTAGGCTCTCTCTTTGCTTAGAGGACCCCTCTCAATATTTCTTGGAGGGCTGGTTTCGTGTTTGCAAATTCCTTTAGTTTTTGTTTGTTCTGGAAGCTTTTTATCTCTCCTTCTATTTTCAATGACAGCCTAGCTGGATATAGTATTCTTGGCTGCATATTTTTCTCGTTTAGTGCTCTGAAGATATCTTGCCAGTCCTTTCTGGCCTGCCAGGTCTCTGTGGATAGGTCTGTTGCCAGTCTAATATCTCTACCATTGTAGGTTACATATCTCTTCTCCCGAGCTGCTTTCAGGATTTTCTCTTTGTCTCTGAGACTCGTAAGTTTTACTATTAGATGTCGGGGTGTTGACCTATTATTATTGATTTTGAGAGGGGTTCTCTGTGCCTCCTGGATTTGGATGCCCGTTTCCTTCCTCACATTAGGGAAGTTCTCTGCTATTATTTGCTCCAATATACCTTCTGCCCCTCTCTCTCTTTCTTCTTCTTCTGGGATCCCAATTATTCTAATGTTGTTTCGTCTTATCCTATCACTTATCTCTCGAAATCTGCCCTCGTGATCCTGTAGGTCTTTCTCCCTCTTTTTCTCAGCCTCTTTATCTTCCATCATTTGGTCTTCTATATCACTGATTCTCTCTTCTGCCTCATTTATCCTAGCAGTTGGTGCCCCCATTTTTGATTGCACCTCATCAATAGCCTTTTTGATTTCGACTTGGTTAGATTTTAGTTCTTTTATTTCTCCAGAAAGGGTTTCTCTAATAACTTCCAGGCTTTTTTCAAGCCCAGCTAGTATCTTTAAAGTCATGATTCTGAACTCTAGGTCCGACATCGTATTAATGTCCGTATTGAGTAGGTCCCTGGCTGACGGCATTACCTCTTGTTCTTTTTGCTGAGGTGATTTTTTTCGTCTTGTCATTTTGTCCAGGGGAGAATAGATGAATGAGAGAACAAAATGCTAACAGGTTTACAATGTCCCCAGCAAATATACTGTATACAAATCAGAAAACACCTGAAACCAGGGGAAAAGAAAGGGAAAGAAAGAAAAAAGAAAGAGAAAGAAAAGGAAAAAAAAGATAAAAACAAAAACAGAACGATACCAAAAAAGCAGAATGTGATCACATATGATCAGGCTAGTGCATAGATCAGTGCCACGCACTAGATTTTGGGCGTATTTTGGTCTGTTAGAAAAAAAGTGCCTCCTAAAATTTTAAAGGAAGGAAGACATATATGTACAAAATAAGGGTTGATACAATGAAGGGATAGAAGATGACTGTAAAGATGAAAATTATAAAAGATTTTATAAAAGGACTTGATAAGATAAGAAGTTGTTTGAAAAAAGAAAGAAGATTAAAAAAAATAGAGAAAAGGGAGAGAATGTGATCAGGCAGGAGACTAGAACAGAGCCATACACTGGTGATTTAGGGTATATTTTGATCTGTTAGAAGAAACTGTATCTCAAAATTTTAAAGAAGAACAACTTATATATATATGCCAAAAAGAAGGGTAACTACTATGAAGGGATAAAATATGACTCTAAAAATGAAAAATAGAAAATAGTTTTTTCTAAAAAGAGGTTGATAAGATGTTGGTTGAAAAAGGGAAAAAGAAAAAAAAACAGTTAACAAAAATTAACTTTGATGAACTAATGAATCATGGTAAAAAAAAAAAAAAAAAGCCATGAATTCTACGTGCAGTATTGCCCTAGCGCTGGAGTTCTCCCGTTCTCCTTGATCGGTAGACTTGGTCTTGGCTTGCTGGCTGTTTTTGTTGATCTTCTGGGGGAGGGGCCTGTTGCTGTGGTTTCCAAATGTCTTTGCCGTAGGCTGAATTGCCCCACCCTTGTCGGTCCGGGCAAAGCAAGCTGCTCGGGTTTGATCTCAGGAGCTTTTGTTCCCTGCAAGCTCTCCGTACAACCTTGGAGGACCAGGGCAAAAATGGTGGCCTCCCAGTCTCCACCCGGAGGAGCTGAGAACTCGGGGCCCCGCTCCTCAGTGCGCCCCAGAGAAAAGCAGTCACTCCCTTGTCCCCGATCTCCGGCTGCACTCCGTGCTCACCTGGCCTGTGACCGAGCGTTGCTATCTCTGGCACCCGACCCCGTGTGGAGTCTCCAAACCCAGCAGTTCCCTGCGGTGCGCTCCCGCGCCGCTCCTCCCCAGGAAGGAAGGGGAGTCTCCCCGGATCTGCCGCTTGTTGGGTCCCTGCTGCAGGAGCAGTTCCCCGACTGTTCCGCGGATCACAGGTTATGGCAATCCCAAGCTGAGAGCCCGCGCCTCAGCTCCGTCTCTGCAGCCGGCTTCCCCGCTCCGATACCTGGGAGCTCTGGCGCACTCAGGCTCCCCCAGTCTTTCTGTGACCCCAAGGGTCCTGAGACCACACTGTCCCGGGAGGATTCCAAGCCCTGCTTAGCCACTGCAGCGACGTCCCTCAACGGAGCCGACTTCTAACAGTTCCGATTTTGGGCTCCGCGACTCTATCACTTGCCAGAAGCGGCCAGCAGAGGCCCCTCCCCCCGCCGTCTATCCTCCCGAATATCACCTCGGATTCACTTCTCCGCACGTCCTACCTTCCAGTAAGTGGTCGCTTCTCTGTTCAGATAGTTGTTGCACCTCTCCTCTTTGATCTGCTCTTGAGTTCGTATGTGTTCAGAATGGTTTGATCCCTATTCGGCTGAATTCCTGAGACCAGACGAAGTGTAGGTCTCCTACTCCTCCGCCCAATCTTGCTCCTGTGCCTTCACTTTTAACGGTGGAAAGTTCTTCCATCTTCTTCCCTGTAGGTGGTAGTGGAAAGACTGTTTCCCTACAGTTTTGTTTCTTGAGAGGTGAGTGTAAGACACTTACCTTATATAGCAACACACATATCTCCAAAGGCTTCTTTCTTCAAGAGCCCAATTGTTAGCATGAAAGCTTGATGGACACGGATGGCCTCGTTTCTCAGAATTCAGTGTAAGGCTACTACCACTGAGACGAGCGCATGTACCTTTGAAGACCCATCCACCTCCACGACGCAGGACTTAATGGAGAGAAACCCTCCGCCAAACCTGTTCCTCCCTGAACAGTACCGTGCGTTCCATCTCTTTCCTTTCACACTAGGTTTGACAAGTTGCTTCCATCCTTACGAAAAGAGACGGTAGTCGAAGGATGGCAACCCTCGAGATTTGTTCTTAGAGTGAAACAAACGTATGCCATCTTCCTTATGCTTCCGCACATCATACATTTCCATACACACCCTTCTTCATGTCACGACGGTAGGCACATTCGAAACGGAGAGGAAGTCTAGTCTATGTCCCCTACGCCTTCACACCCACTACGGAAAACACATTCCTCTTACTGAAAAGATATGATAGTTGAGGGAAGCCTTCTTCACAAGTGGCTTCTCAAGCACCGTCACAGGGCACATTCTAGATGCCTTCATCCTTTCATGCTAAAGTGCTTCTCATCCTCACGTGTATGGCCTCTCATCCTTACGTGTATGGCTTTCCTGACGGATTTCCTTCTCACACTTAAAACCGTGACCTTTTCCATCTACTCTCTCATACTCTTGGAAACACTTCCCACGGAACAGGATTCGAATTGCGACACACATTCTACACTAATTGCTTCTGTAGCACAGGCATGGGGCACATTCTTTGCGATTTCACACTTACATGGGAAAAGTCTACCATTTTCAGGGAAGATGTTAGTTAGTAGTTAGTTTCTCGGCAGGGGTGTTTCTTCAGACTGAAGAGTACTCCCTTTGTTTAGGATTCAACACATACATTTTTTGACTATGGATTCCTCGGGAACCCAGATGGAAGCTCGAAGTCGCGTTTGACACAGACTTGGTTCGCAGAGATTAGTGTATGCCTTTCCTTGGGCGAAGTCACATACTTTTGAAAACCCTTCTATCTTCGTGACACATGGTGTTCGTTTGAGGAAAGCCCTCCATAAGAAGTTGTTCCGCGAGTAAGGTACGTCACTCTTCCTTCCCCTCCGTTTTCTTTCACACTTTGCTTCAAACCGCTTCGTTTCTTAGCAAAGCAGATGGCAGTCGAAGGACCGCACCTCCACAGCTTTGTTTCTTAGACTTAAGTGTATAGCACGTTCCTTACGCTTCCTCCCATTTCCAGACACCCACCTCGCTAGGGGACGACTAGTGTGTTGGTTGTCCCATTCGACCCCCATTTTTCTTCACAATTCAGCGTGTGGCATTTTCCTTGTGTTTTCACACAAAGGACTGGCAACGCTTCTATCTTCCCGAAGCAAGATCTGAGTTGGGAGAAGCTTTCCCCCCAAGTTCGTTCTCAAGCAGTTGTATATGGCACAGTTCTTGTTCCTTCGCTTTTAACATTGGAACTTTCCTGCATCTTCCTCCCTGTAGATGGTAGTGGAAAGACTATTTCTCTACCGTTTTGTTCCTTGAGAGGTGAGTGTAAGACACTTACACATATATCTCAAAAGGCTTCATGCTTACCGAACCGAGAAGTTAGCACGAAATCGTGTTGGACGTGGCCTTGTTTCTCTGAGTTCAGTGGAAGGCGCTGCTGAGGCTAGCTCACGGACATTTGAAGGCCCTTCCAACTTCATGACACAAGACTTTCGTGGAGAGAAACCCTCCACACAACGTGTTCCTCACTGTAGTGTATCGCGCTTTCCGTCTCTTCTCTTTCGCACTAAGTCGTAACAAGGTGCTTCCATCCGTAGGGAAGGAGCTGGTCGTCGACGGACGGCAACACTCTAGATTTGTTCTTAGAGTCAAACACCCGTAGGCAAGCCTCCTTACGCTTCCTCACATCATACATTTCCATACTCATCCTTCTTCATGTGACGACAGTAGACACATTCGAAATGGACGGCTAACGCTAGGGTACGTCCCTCATGCCTTCACACCCACTACGGAAAACACTTTTATCTTCCTTCAACAATATGATAGCTGAGGGCGGACTTGTTCCCAAGTGGTTCGTTAAGCACCGTCACAGGGCACGGCACATTCTTTATGCCTTCACACGTTCATGCCAGAATGCCGCTCATACGCATGTGTATGGCTTTCCAGGATTTCCTTCTCACACTTAAAGGCATGACCTTTTCCCTCTGCTCTCTCTCATACTCTTGAAAACATTCCTCACGGAACAAGATTGGAATTGGGAGAGACAATCTACCCTAACTCTATCTGTGGCACAGGCACGGGGCACATTCCTTGCGCTCCCACACTTACATTGGAATAGACTAGCATTTTCAGGGAGGGTGTTAGTAGAAACAAGGTTTCTCTGCAGTGCTGTTTTTCAGACTGAAGTGCACGCCGCCTGTTTAGGATTCAACACATACCCGTTGTGACTATGTTTTCCCCGTGACGCCAGATGGAAGCTCGAAGTCGCGTTTGACACAGACTTGTTTCGCGCAGTTTAGTCTGTAGCTTCCCTTTGGCAAGCTCACATACATTTGGAAAAGCCTTCTAGCGTCGTGAACCATGCTGTTCATTGAGCGAAGCCCTTCATACAACGTTGTTCCACGAGTAAGGTATATCAGGCTTTCCCTCTGCTCCCTTTCACACTTGGCGTAAAGCCGCTTCAATCCTTCGGAAAGGGGAAGGGAGTCGAAGGACCGCTCCTCCAGAGCATTGTTTTTTAGACTTAAGTCTAGAGCTCGTTCCTTACGCTTCCTCCGATTTCCAGACACACACCTCTCTAGGGGACAACTTGTTAGTTGGTGGTCACATTCGACGCACATTTTTCTTCACAATTCAGCGGATGGCATTTTCCTGACGCTTTCACACGAAGTCCTGAAGACGCTTCTATCTTCCTGAATCAAGATCTGAGTTGAGAGAAGCTTGAGACACAACTCCTTTCTCAAACAGTGGTATATGGCACAGCATTTGTGCCTTGACATTTATTTTTTTTTTATTTTTTATTGTTATGTTAATCACCATATATTGCATCATTAGTTTTTGGTGCAGTGTTCCATGATTCATTGTTTGTTCATAACACCCAGGGCTCCATGCAGAACGTGCCCTCCTCAATACCCATCACCAGGCTAACCCATCCCCCTCCCCCCTCCCCTCTAGAACCCTCAGTTTTTTTTTCAGAGTCCATCATCTCTCATGGTTCGTCTCCCCCTCTGACATACTCCCCTTTTTTCCTCTCCTGTTATCTTCTTCTTTTTCTTTTTTCTTAAAATATGTTACGTTATTTGTTTCAGAAGTAGAGATCTGTGATTCAACAGTCGTGCGCAATTCACAGCGCTCACCGTAGCTCATACCCTCCCCAATGTCTATCACCCAGCCACCCCATCCCTCCCACCCCCAACCACTCCAGTAACACTCAGTTTGTTTCCTGAGATTAAGAATTCCTCATATCAGTGAGGTCATGTGATACATGTCTTTCTCTGACTGACGTATTTCACTCCGCATAACACCCTCCAGTTCCATCCACGTCGTTGCAAATGGCAAGATCTCATTCTTTTGATGGCTGCATAATATTCCATTGTGTATATATACCACTTCTTCTTTATCCATTCATCTGTCGCTGGGCATATTGGCTCTATCCACGGTTTGGCTATTGTGGACATTGCTGCTATAAACATTGGGGTGCACGTACCACTTCGGATCCCTGCATTTGCATTCTTGGGGTAAATACCCAGTAGTGCAATTGCTGGATCGAATGGTAGCTCTAATTTCAACTGTTTGAGGAACCTCCATACTGTTTTCCAGAGGGGTTGCACCAGCTTGCATTCCCACCAAGAGTGTACGAGGGTTCCCCTTTCTCCACATCCCCGCCAACATCTGTCGTTCCCTGACTTGTTAATTTTAGCCATTCTGACGGGTGTGAGGTGGTATCTCATTGAGGTTTTGATTCGGATTTCCCTGATGCCGAGCGATGTGGAGCACTTTTTCATGTGCCTGTTGGCCTTTTGGATGTCTTCTTTGGGAAAATGTCTGTTCATGTCTTCTGCCCATTTCTTGATTGGATTATTTGTTCCTTGGGTGTTGAGTTTGATAAGTTCTTTATAGATTTTGGATACTGGCCCTTTATCTGATATGTCATTGGCAAATATTTTCTCCCATTCTGTCGGTTGTCTTTTGGTTTTGTGGAATGTTTCTTTTGCTGTGCAAAAGCTTTTTATCTTGATGAAATCCCAATAGTTCATTTTTGCCCTGGCTTCCCGTGCCTTTGGCGATGTTTCTAGGAAGAAGTTGCTGCGGCTGAGGTCGAAGAGGTTGCTACCTGTGTTCTCCTTTAGGATTTGGAGGGACTCCTGTCTCACATTGAGGTCTTTCAACCATTTGGAGTCTATTTTTGTGTGTGGTGTAAGGAAATGGTCCAGTTTCATTCTTCTGCGTGTGGCTCTCCAATTTTCCCAACACCATTTGTTGAAGAGACTGTCTTTTTGCCATTGGACATTCTTTCCTGCTTTGTCAAAGATAAGTTGACCGTAGAGTTGAGGGTCCATTTCTGGGCTCTCGATTCTGTTCCATTCAACTATGTGTCTGTTTTTGTGCCAGGACCATACTTTCTTGATGATGACAGCTTTGTCATAGAGCTGGAAGCCCAGAATGGGCTTGGGCAAAGCCGCCAGCTTTGCTTTTCTTTTTCAATATTCCTCTGGCTATTCGGGGTCTCTTCTGGTTCCATACCAATTTTAGGATTATTTGTTCCATTTCTTTGAAAAAAGTGGATGGTATTTCGATGGGGATTGCATTGAATGTGTAGATTGCTCTAGGTAGCATTGACATCTTCACAATGTTGGTTCTCCCAATCCATGAGCATGGAACGTTTTTCCATTTCTTTGTGTCTTCTTCAATTTCTTTCCTGAGTCTTTTATAGTTTTCTGAGTACAGATCCTTTGCCTCTTTGGTTAAATTTATTCCTAGGTATCTTATGGTTTTGGGTGCAGTTGTGAATGGGATCGACTCCTTGATTTGTCTCTCTTCTGTCTTGTTGTTGGTGTATAGGAATGCCACTGATTTCTGTGCATTGATTTTATAGCCTGCTACTTGACTGAATTCCTGTATGGGTTCTAGCAGTTTTGGGGTGGGGTCTTTTGGGTTTTCCACATAAAGTATCATATCATCTGCAAAGAGTGAGTGTTTGATTTCCTCTTTGCCGATTTGGATGCCTTTGATTTCTTTTTGTTGTCTGATTGCTGTGTCCAGGACTTCTAATACTATGTGGAATAGCAGTGGTGAGAGTGGCTATCCCTGCCGCGTTCCTGTCCTTAGGGGAAATGCTCTCAGCTTTTCCCATTGAGAATGATATTCATTGTAGGTTTTTCATAGATTTTTATGATATTGAGGTATCTACCCTCTATCACTATACTCTGAAGCGTTTTGATCAAGAAAGGATGCTGTACTTTGTCAAACGCTTTCACTGCATCTATTGAGAGGATCATATGACTCTTGTTCTTTCTTTTGTTAATGTATTGTATCACGTTGATTGATTTGCGGATGTTGAACCAGCTTTGCATCCCAGTGATAAACCCCAATTGGTCGTGGTGAATAATCCTCTTTATGTACTGTTGGATCCTATTAGCTAGTATTTTGGTGAGAATTTTTGCATCCATGTTCATCAAGGATATTGGTCTGTAATTCTCCTTTTTGATGGGATCTTTGTCTGGTTTTGGGATCAAGGTCATGGTGACATCATAAAATGAATTTGGAAGTTTTCCTTCCATTTCTATTTTTTGGAACAGTTTCAGGAGAATAGGTATTAATTCTTCTTGAAATGTCTGATAGAATTCCCCTGGGAAGCCATCTGGCCCTGGGCTTTTGTTTCTTGGGAGATATTTGATGACTCCTTCAATTTCCTTCGTGGTTATAGGTCTGTTCAGGTTTTCTATTTCTTCCTGGTTCAGTTTTGGTAGTTGATACATCGCTAGGAATGCACGCATTTCTTCCAGGTTATCTAATTTGCTGGCATAGAGTTGCTCATAATATGTTCTTATAATTGTGTGTATTTCTTTGGTGTTGGTTGTGATCTCTCCTCTTTCATTCATGATTTTGTTGATTTGGGTCATTTCTCTTTTCTTTTTGATCTGTCTGGCCGGGGGTTTATCAATCTTGTTAATTCTTTCCAAGAACCAGCTCCTAGTTCCGTTGATCTGTTCTACTGTTCTTTTGGTTTCTATTTCATTGATTTCTGCTCTGATCTCTATGATTTCTCTTCTCCTGCTGGGCTTAGGCTTTATTTGCTGTTCTTTCTCCAGCTCCTTTAGGTGTAGGGTTAGGTTGTGTATTTGAGACCTTTCTTGTTTCTTGAGAAAGGCTTGTATTGCTATAGACTTTCCTCTCGGGACTGCCTTTGCTGTATCCCAAAAATTTTGGACAGTTGTGTTTTCATTTTCATTGGTTTCCGTCAATTTTTTAAATTCTGCTTTAACTTCCTGGTGGACCCATGCATTCTTTAGTAGGATGCTCTTTAGCCTCCACGTATTTGAGTTCTTTCCGACTTTCCTCTTGTGATGGAGTTCTAGTTT
>NW_027398681.1:0-10322 GCF_003265705.2 Callorhinus ursinus | reverse complement strand
CAACGGCCCCCTGCCCACAAACCCTGAGACTGACATTCACCCTGACCCACGCCCCCCACTCAGATGCCCCGCCCCCCAAGCTTGCCCCAGCGTGGCCAGATGAAGGCTGAAATGACCCTGGGCCGTAAGCCTATCACTAGGTTGGCTTCGTAGCTTCTGTCCCCAGAAGCGTGGCTTCAAAGCCCCAGGGATGGCAATAACTGAGCAACACCAGAGGACTCAGCTTCCCAAAAAGAATTCAAAAACACTACTTGCAACTCCGGAGAGCAACTCTGAATGCCCATCCCAGCCAATTCACAAATTTGGTGCCCTGTGGCGGCCAACCCTGAGCCTGACACTCAACCTGACCCACGGCCTCAACTCAGACCCAAGAAAGGTCATCACAGCGCCAGCACATCAGGCCTATCACGCCCCTAAGCCCTAAGCCTAACCCAAAGCTGGCCTCTGAGCGCTCTGTCCCCAGAGCCTGGCTCCAAAGCCCCAGGGATTTGGGACACCTGACCAGTACCAGAGGACTCTAGCTGCCACTAAAAAGGAAAATGTGCCATTGGGAACTCTGGTAAGCATTCAGAGCAGGAGAATTGTGCCGGTCCATCCCAACAAACCCCAAGTTCAACGTGCCCAGGTGGCAATCCCTGGGCCTGACACTCCCCCCTGATCCACGGCCTCAGCTCTGACCGTGGGAAGCTCATCACAGCGCTGGCACATCAGGCTTGTCATGCCCATAAGCCCTAAGCCTAACCCTAAGTTGGTTTCGAGCAGTCGTTCTTCAGGGCCTAGCTCCGAAGCCCCAAGGATTCGGGACACCAGAGCAGTATCAAGGGACTCAGGCTGCAAACTGGAAGGAAACCGCACCACTGGGAACTCTGGAAAGCATTCAGAGAAGGAGAACTTGAATGCCCATCCCAAAGAATTTACACTTTCTGCGCCCCTGGCAGCAAACCCTGAGCCTGACACTCACCCTGACGCCCGCCCTCAAGACATACAGCCCATCCCAAGCTCGCCACATACCCGCAGACCAGGAGTGCCGTGCACCTGGACCCTAATCCTAACCCTCACTTGGCTTTGGAGAGCTCTCTTTCTAGGTCCCTGGCTCCATACCTCAGGGATTTGGGCCACCTGAGCAATACCAGAGGACTCAGCCTGACACCACAGGGCAAAATGCACCATTTGGCACTTCCGAAAGCACTGGGAGGAGAACCCTGCATGCCGTGGGCCCTAGGCCCTAATCCCAACCCTAGGTTGGCTGCTGAGTGCTTTGTTTCCTAGGGCTTGCTCCAGAGCAAGACCAGAGGACTGAGCTTGCCACCCAGAGAGAAACCCCACCGTTTGGAACTCCAGAAAGGATTCACAGCAGGAGACCGCTGCATGCCCATCCCAGCGCACCCACCCTTTCAGTGGTCCCCCAGGAGAAAGAAAGAGCAAGACACTCACGCTGACGCAAGACACTCACGCTGACCCACACCTTCAACCCTCACCCCCGGGAACTTCAAGGCAGTGCTGGGAGGTCAGGTCTCCTGTGCCCCTATGTGCTAACCCTCACGCTCGGTTGGTTTCTGAGGGGTCAGTCCCCAGAGCCTGGCTCCAAAGCCCCACAGATTTGGGACACCAGAGCAATATCGAGCGACTCAGGCTGCCACCCAGAAGAAAAATGCGCCATTTGGTACTCGGGAAAGCATTCAGAGCAGGAGAACTCTAAATGCCCATCCCAAAGAATGCACAAATTTTGCGCCCTCTAGCGGCAAACCCTGAGCCTGACACTCAACCTGACCCACGCCCTCAAGACAAACCCCAGGGGAAGCAGGCCACAGTGCTGGCACATCGAACCTGCCGTGCCCCTAGGCCCTAACCCTATCCCTCGCTGGCTTCTGAGGGCTCTGGCCCCAGAGGCCTGGCTCTAAAGCCACAGGGATCAGGGGCACCAGAGCAATACCAGGGGATTCAGCCTGTCTCCCAGGAGGAAATCGCACTATTGGGAACTCGGGTAAAGCTTTCCAAGTAGGAGAACTCTGGGTGCACATCCCAGCGAGATGCCACATTCAACGGCCCCCTGCCCACAAACCCTGTAACTGACATTCACCCTGAGCCACGGCCCCCACTCAGATGCCCTGCCCCCCAAAGCTTGCCCCAGCGTGGGCAGATCAGGGCTGAAAGGACCCTAGGCCATAAGCCTATCCCTAGGTTGGCTTCTGAGCGCTCTGTCCCCAGAGCCTGGCTCCAAAGCCCCAGGGATCTGGGACACCTAACCAGTGCCAGAGGACTCAGCCTGCCACTAAAAAGGAAAACATGCCATTGGGAACTCCATTAAGAATTCCGAGCAGGAGAACTGTGCCCATCCATCCCAACGAACCCCAAGTTCAACATGCCCAGGCTGCAATCCCTGAGCCTGACATTCCGCCCTGACCCATGGCTTCAACTCTGACCCCAGGAGTCTCATCACAGCGCCGGCACATCAGCCCTCTCATGCCCCTAAGCCCTAAGCCTAACCCTAGGTTGGCTTCTGAGTGGTCTGTTCCTAGAGTCTGGCTCCAAAGCCCCAGGGCTTTGGGACACCTGACCAGGACCAGAAGATTCTGCCTGCCACTAAAAAGGAAAATGTGCCCTTGGGAACTCCGGTAAGCATTCAGAGCAGGAGAACTCTGCCAGTCCATCGAACGAACCCCACGTTCAATGTGCCCAGTCCGCAATCCCTGAGCCTGACGCTCCCCCAACCCATGGCCTCAACTCACACCTCGGGAAGCTCATCACAGCGCCGGCAAATCAGGTGTGTCATGGCCCTAAGCCCAAAGAGTAACGCTAGTTTGGCTTCTGAGTGGTCTGTCCCCAGAGCCTGGCTCCAAAGCCCCAAGGATTCGGGACACCCGGGCAATATCGAGGGAGTCTGGCTGCCACCCAGAAGCAAACCCCGCCACTGGGACTCTGGAAAGCATTCAGAGAAGGAGAACTCTGAATGCCAATCCCAGTGAAACTACATTTTCTGCGCCCCCTCGCGGCAAACCCTGCGCCTGAAAACTCAACCTGACCCCCACCCTCAAGACATACAGCCCATTCCAAGCTCACCACAGTTCCCACAGACCAGGAGTGCGGTGCACCGGGGCCTTAACCCTGACCCTTGCTTGGCTTCGGAGAGGTCTCTCCCTAGGTCCCTGGCTCCATGCCCCAGGGATTTGGGCTACCTGAGCAATACCAGAGGACTCAGCCTGACACCACAAAGCAAAATGCACCATTTGGCACTTCTGAAAGCACTGAGAGCAGGAGAACTCTGCATGCCATGCCCCCAGGCCCTGACCCCAAGCCTAGATTGGCTCCTGAGTGCTTTGTTCCCTAGGGCTCGCTCCAGAGCAAGACCAGAGGACTCAGTTTGCCATCCAGAAAGAAACCCCACCAATTGTAACTCCGGAAAGGATTCACAGCAGGAGAACACTGCATGCCCATCCCAGCGCACCCACCATTTCAGCAGTCCCCCAGCTGAAAAGAAGAGCAAGACACTCACGCTGATGCAAGACACTCATGCTGACCCATGCCCTCGACCCCCCACCCCCGGGAACCTCGACGCAGCGCTGGCACATCAGGCCTCTGGTTTCCCTATGTCCTATCCCTCACCCTAGGTTGGCTTCTGAGGGGTCAGTCCCCAGACCTGGCTCCAAAGCCCCACAGATTCGGGACACCCGAGCAATATCGAGGGACTCCGGCTGCCACCAAGAAGGAAAACGTGCCATTTGTAACTCAGGAAAGCATTCAGAGCAGGAGGACTCTGAATGCCCATCCTAAGGAATGCACAAATTTTGCACCCTATGGCAGCAAACCCCGAGCCTGACACTCAATCTGACCCACGCCCTCAAGACAAACCCCCGAAGCTGCCACGTCGGGCCTGCCGTGCCCCTAGGCCCTAACCCTATCCCTCGCTGGCTTATGAGGGCTCTGGCCCCAGATGCCTGGCTCTAAAGCCACAGGGATCGGGGGCACCTGAGCAATACCAGAGGATCCAGCCCGTCTCCCACAAAGGAACCACACCATTGGGAAATCGGGTTAAAGCTTTCCGAGTAGGAGAACTCTGCGTGCCCATCCCAGCGAAATGCCACTTTCAACGGCCCCTGCCCGCAAATGCTGAGCTTCACACTCACCCTAATCCCACGCCCCCAACTCAGATCCCCTGCCCCCCAAAGCTTGCCCCAGCATCGGCAGATCAGGGATGAAATGACCCTAGGCCGTAAGTCTATCCCTAGGTTGGCTTCTGAGCTTCTGTCCCCAGAAGCCTGGCTCCAAAGCCCCAGGGATGGAAATACCTGAGTGACACCGGACGACTCAGTTCACTGAAAAGAATTCAAACACACTACTTGCAACTCCGGAGAGCGTTCAGAACACGAGAACTCTGAATGCCCATCCCAGCCAACGCACAAATTTGGCGCCCTCTGGCGGCCAACCATGATCCTGACACTCACCCTGACCCACGCCCTCAAGACAAACCCCACCGAGCAGGCTACAGTGCTTGCACGTCAGGCCTGCCGTGCCCCCACGTCTTAACCGTCACCCTACGGAGGGATCTGAGGGATCTGTCCGCGAAGGCTGGCTCCAGCAAGACCAGAAGACTCAGCCTGTCACCCAGAAGGAAAACACGCCATGTGGAACTCAGGACCGTGTTCAGAGAAGGAGTACAATGCATGCCCATCCCAGGGATGCCCCAGGTTCATCGGCCCCTTGGCCGCAATCCATGAGCCTGACACTCATCCTGATGAATGCCCTTAAGTCAAAACACCCGTACATCGCCACAGCGTCAGCACTTCGGGCCTGTCATACCCCCTTGTCCTAACCGTGATCCTATGGAGATTTCTGAGGGGTTTGTCCCCAGAAGCCTGGCTTGATTCCCAGGGATTTAGGACACCTGACCCGTACAAGTGGACTCAGCCTGCCAATACAATGCAAAACGTGCCATTGGGAACTCCGGAAACCATTTGGTGCAGAACTGTGCTGGTCCATCCCAATGAACCCCAAGTGCAATGTGCCCAGGCCACAGTCCCTGAGCCTGATGCTTCCCTGACCCATGGCCTCAACTCAGTCCCCGGGAAGCTCATCACAGCCCCAGCAGATCAGGCCTGTCATAGCCCTAAGCCCTAAGCCTAACCCTAGGTTGGCTTCTGTGTGGTCTGTCCCCAAAACCTGGGTCCAAAGCCCCAAGGATTCAGGACACCTGAGCCATTTCAATGGAGTCAGGCTGCCACCCAGAAGGAAAATGCGCCATTTAGAACTATGGAAAGGATTCAGAGTAGGAGACCTCAGCATGCTCATCCCAGTCATAACCCACATCTATTGGCCCCCTGGCAGCAGACCCTGACCCTGCCACTCACCCTGAACATCGCCATCAACGCAGACCTCTGGGAAGCTCTCCCCAGTGTGGACATGTAGGGTTCGCCCTGACCCTAGGCCCTATAAGCACAGGTTGGTTTCTTAGGGTTGTGTCCCCAGAGGCCTGGCTCCTAAGCACTATAGATGGGGACATCTGAGCAATACAAGAGGACACACCCAGCCACCCTGAAGTAAACCATGCCAATTGGAACCCCAGAAAGCATTCGCAGCAGGAGATGTTTGCACGCCAATTCCAGCGAACCTCAACATTCAGAGGACAACTGGCCACCAACCCTGAGCTTGACACTCACTCTGATTCATGCCTTCAACTCAGACCCCAGCTCACCACAGTGCTGGCACATCGACTGCCATGCCCCTACGGCCTAACCCTAATCCTAGGTAGGCTTCTGAGGTTTCTTTCCCCAGAGCCCTGGCTCCAAAGCCTCAGGGATTCGGGACACCAGTGCAATACGAGAGGACTCAACCTGCCACCCAGATGGAAAACACACTATTTGGAACTCGAGAAAGCATTCAGAGTAGGAAAACTCTGCATGCCTATCCCAGCGTACCCCTACTCTCAGTGGCTGCAAACCCTGACCTTAATCTCACTGTGACCCACGTGGTCAACTCATGCCCCTGGGAAGCATTCCACGGCGCAAGCTGATTGGGCCTGCCACACCTGTAGGCCCTAACCCTTACTCAGGGTTTGCTTCTGTGGGCTCTGTCTCCAGAGGCCTGGCAATAAAGCCCCAGGGATTGATGACACATGGGAAATACCAAAGAACTCAGCCTGCCACCCAGAAGGAAACTGTGCCATTTGGAAACCTGGAAAGCATTCAGAGCAGGAGAACCCTACTTGCCCATCCCAGTGAAACCCCACATTCAGGGGTCCCCTGGTGGCATACCCTGAGCCTGAAACTCACTCTGACCCATCCCCCAACTCAGAGCCCTGAGAAGCATGACACAGTGTTGGCAGATATGGCTGAAATAACCCTAGGCCATTATCCTAACCCTAGGTTGGCTTCTGAGGAATCTGTCCCCAGAGGACGGGCTCCAAAGTCCCAGGAAATGGAACACCTGAGCAATACCAGAGGATTCAGGCTGTCACCAAGAAGGAAACCACACCATTTGGAACTACGGGAAGCGTTCAGAGCAGGAGTACACTGTATGCACATTAAAGCACACCTGCAATTTCATTGGCCCACTTGCCGCAAACCATGAGCTTCACACTCACCCCAACACACGGCCTCAACTCAGACCCCCAGGAAGCTAGCCATAGTGCCCGTAGATTCAGCCTGCCAAGCCCCTAAGGCCCTACCATAACCTAGGTTTGCTTCTCAGGAGTCAGTCTTCAGAGGCCTGTTTCCAAAGCCCCAGGAATTGGGACCACCTGAGAAGTACCAGAAGACTCAGCCTACACCCAGGAGGAAACCTCACAGTTTGGACTCCAGAAAGCATTCAGGGCAAGAGAAACCCGCATGTCCACACCATCCATCTCCCACATTCAGGGGTCAGGCCTAAAATCCTTGGCCTGGCACTCACCCTGACCCATGCCCACAACTCGGCTCCCTGGGAAGCTCACCACAGTTTTGGTAGATCGGGCCTGCCACGCACATAAGCCCTACCTAACCTTAACCCTATTTTGGCTTGTGAAGGGTCTCTCCCCAGAGGCCTTCCTCTAAACTCCAGGGATTGGGGACAACTGAACAATACCGGAGGAATCCGACTGACACACAGAAGGAAACCTCGCCATTGGGAACTCCAGATGCCCATCCTAGCGAACCCCCACTTTCAGCGGCCCCCTGGCCAAAATCCCTGGCATGACATTTATCCTGATTCACGCCCTCAACTCAGTCCCCTGGAAATCCTCCCACAGTGCTAGCAGATCGGGCCTGTCATGCCCGTAGTCCCGAACCCTAACCCTGGCTTGGGTTCTGATGGGTTTTTCCCCAGAGTCCCGGCTACAAAGCTCCGTGCACTGGGGACACCTCAATAATAGGAGAGAACTTGGGCTGCCGCCGAGAAGAATTCTGCGTCATTTGGAACTACGGAAAGTATTCTGACCTGGAGAAATCTGCACGCCTATGCCAGCAAACCCCCACATTCCGCTGTACCTCAACAAGAACACTTGACAGTTCAATATGCATTTATGATAAAAACTCTAAATCATCTGGGTATAGAGGGAACATACCTCAAGATAACAAAGTTCATATATGAGAATCTCACAGCTGACATCATACCCAAGGGTGAAAAGCTGAAAACATTTCTACTAAGATGAAAAACAAGACAAAGAGGGCGCCTATGGGGCTCAGATGGTTAAGCATCTGCCTTTGGCTCGGGTCGCAATCCCAGGGTCCTGGGATCGAGTCCTGCATCGGGCTTCCTGCTAGGCGGGGAGCCTGCTTCGCTCTCTGCCTCTGCCTCTCTCTCTCTGACTCTCATGAATAAATATATAACATATTATAAAAAAATAAAAAAGACAAAAAGACAAAAAAGCAAGACAAAGATGCCCACTCTCATCACTTTCATTCAACACAGTATTGAAAGCCCTAGCCAAAGCATTCAGACAAAAAGGAAAAAGAAAGAAAGAAAAGATGAAATCAAAACAGGAAAACTGTCAGTGTTTGCAAATGACATGATACTATATATAGAATTCCATAAAGATTCCACCAAAAAACTCTTAGAATAAACAAATTCAGTAAAGCTGCAGGATACAAAGTCAATATACAGAGACCTGTTGCATTTCTTTTTTTAAAGACTTTATATATTTGACAGAAGGAGACAGCACAAGCAGGGTGAGCAGCAGAGGGAGAGGGAGATGCAGACTCCCCACTGAGCAGGAAGTCCACTGCGGGTAAGTCCACTGCGGGTCTCGATGACAGCACCCCGGGATGGTGACCTGAGCCAAAGACAGATGCTTAACTGAGTGAGCCACACAGGTGTCCCAACTTGTTGCATTTCTGTGTACTGATGACAAACCTTCCCAAAGAGAAAATAAGAAAGCAATGCCATTTACAATTGCATCAAGAAAAAAAAAAAAAAAACCTAGGAGAAAAGTAACCAAGAATGAGAAAGACCTGGTACACTGAACACATGTTGGAAAAGGAAGGAAAAGCACATGTAAGTTGAGGGGGCGTGTATGGGTCAAAGAAACAGAGGATGACATAAATAAACGGAAGCATACGTCCTGCTCATTAACCGGAAGAATTAATCATATTAACATGTCACCACACGCCCGGATTTCAAGCTAGATTTCAAAGCTGTGCTCATCAAAACTGTATGGTGCTGACATAGAACAGACACACAGGTCAATGGAACCGAATAGAAAGCTCAGGAAATGATAATCATAGCAATTTTGGCAAAGTTTACTCATTAGAGTCAGTACATTAAAGGTATATTTAGACTTAGCTCTGATATAATTATTATTAACTCTGAACGGAAATTAATATTTATGTCCTGTTTCAACAGCTGATTCCAATAAATGCATTTCTTTAAACTTGTTTTATATAAACATATATTATTAAATTAGAGGGATTTAGAATCGTTTTTAAGAAATATTAAAATCACTTTAATAAACCTATCATGGAAAAGAAACAGAGATATCAATCACCACAACTGATAGCATCACAAAAGACAATCAGACACAATCTCTTATCTGATGGAAGAATATAACATTTTGAGTAGTTCTGCCCAAATGTTAAATCTGTTGAAAACTATATGCAAGTCATTTACAAAAACACACGTCAGAGAAATGCCCTAACAAATAGTATGACATGTAATCAATAAAGTCCACACTGCATATATTCCGACAGGAAATATACTTTCCCAAAAAATAAACTGTAAAACAAAAAAAATGAAGAAGGAGGAGGAGAAGAGAAGAAGTAAAAAAAGAAACCTGAGAAACTAACCCACACATATATGGCCTTAACTTACGACACAAGAGCAGAAAATATGCAACGGGGAAAGGACTGCCTCTTCAGTGAACGGTCCTGGAAAACTGGACATTACATGCAGAAGAATGGAACCGGATCACTTTCTTAAAGCACACACAAATATTTTAAATGGATGAATGACTTGAATATAAGACCTGAATCCATAAACATCCGAGAAGAAAACACAGGTAGTGAGTTTCTCAACAATTGGTTTTGGCAGAGCCTTCTAGATCAGACACCAAAGGCAAAGACAACAAATGCAAAAATAAACAAGTGGAACGACATCAAACTGAAATTTGTACATGGAAAAAGAAACCATCAAAACTTAAAAGGCGACCTACCCAATGAGAAAAAATATCAGCAAATCATATTTATGAGAAGAGGCTAATATCCAAAATATACAAAACATTCATACAAATCAAAACAAAAAACCTGTATAAAGAATGGGGAGATTATTGAATAGATACTTTCCAAAGATGACACCCAGGTGGCCAACAGACACAGAAAAAGTTGTTCAACATCCCTAATCGTCGTCAGGGAAACATAAGTCAAACCCATAATCCACTATCTCCTCACACCTGTCGGGATGGCATTTGTCCCAGAGACAGACACCAGGTGTGGTCAAGGGTGTGTAGACAAGGGGACCCTGTGCACTGTTGGTGGGAATGCACGCTGGTGCAGCACCTGTGACAAAGAGTATGGAGGTTCCTGGAAAAATGAATACAACTACCACATGACCCAGTGATTGCTCTGGGTGGACTTATTTGGAGAACAAAAAAACACTACCTCAAAAAGATAGATGCACTCCCATGTTCACTGCAGCATTCTTCAGAGTAGCCAGACATAGAGACAGACACCTTGGGAGCATTATGCTAAGTAACGCAGACACAGAAGACAAATACCAGACGTTCATGGACGTTCCACATGGAAAAAAAAATACCGAATGCAAAGATACTGAGGACAGATTGCTGGTTGCCAGATCCAGGGATGGGGGTAGGAGTGGGGGAAAGTGGTCAAAGGCACAATGTTTGGGCGCCTGGGTGGCTC